>NW_027468947.1:0-300000 GCF_051014615.1 Bombus vancouverensis nearcticus
CGCAGATTTGTGTATAAATACATTACGGTTGAAAAATTGTTGAATATTTACTACTGTATCTGTTATACTTGATCGTTAACACCTATTTTTTTCGCCTGCCTAACTTACTATCCTCAAAACGTTATCAGATTATACATTTTGTTCGGCTGATAAAATGGAATTTCTTGGAATTTAGAGCTCCCTTTACATTCACTTGTTATTGTACGAGTATTTTGCTCGTTCACCAGCCGTTCACTCATTTTATTTTGCAATCGTGACAATTTGATGCTGCTTCTCCACTCTGTATAACGTGTTACCTACAAACACCGATATGTATATAATCTGATGCATTAATTACTATACGATACACCATGAGAACGTTAATACACGCAAAACGAAATAGATAAACAGTATCTGCTAAAATTATAGCT
Organism: Bombus vancouverensis nearcticus; assembly: GCF_051014615.1. Lineage (NCBI taxonomy): Eukaryota > Metazoa > Arthropoda > Insecta > Hymenoptera > Apidae > Bombus > Bombus vancouverensis. The sequence goes on from NW_027468947.1 coordinate 411, forward strand.
ATAATATATAATATAATATAATATAATATAATATAATATATAATATAATATAATATAATATAATATATTTTTGTTACAGTCGACTTCTCCAAAAGTCAAAAGCTTGTCTTGTTATTGGCACGTACCGTAAACACTCGACTAATTGCGTATTTCTTAAAGCTATATTTCTCCTCTTTACAACTTTTTTACGAGATTAGTTTGAAATCAGCCCAATTGATAAACCATTTCAATTTTCAATCTCCTATATTCAAAATTTATTATAATCAATTCTATTTTAGTTTTTGCTATCAAAGGAACATAAATTGGAAGTTGAAACAAAAAACATGGGTTCTAATTAAATATTACTATCTGCTTCTATTCTTAATCGTTACGAATTATTTATACATTATTACCAATTATCAATTGTTTATTATACATTGCTCGTTGCATTCACCCTATTACCCCTACACTTCCGTATCATCAACCATATTGCTATCTTCGAATAATTTTCCTCAAACGCAAAATCTCCCACGTACCTAACCTTTTAATTTCAAAGCTAATTAATTCACGGACATCTTCGATCTTTAACAAGCGTGTATCCTACCAATGATTAGCAGTTACTCTTCATTAATTCATTAATTCATTGATTCAATCTGTAACGTTTCGAGTATGTACATCGCATGTCGTATCATTGTATCGGTATTGTATCTGTTGATTCGAAAGATAGCTGGTTACTCAGGTGGCTAAATTGATCTCGCCATAGACGAAACTTATTTGTGTATCCATCTATGTATATATAAAAGATATACACAAGCAAACAGATAAGGCAATCGAGAATCAATGGATTCAATAGCCGGTAAATATTTACAAAAAAAGGAGATACCGCCGATTTTGACATTTTTTAAATATTTTGTTAATGTTATCAGTTTGAGTAAGATTTTATTCGAGGATTGCCGTTCATTAAAAAGTTAATATCAAAAAAGTTCAATGAGTCATTTGCATTTAAGAGAGTGTACTTAGTCAGATTCTTAGTAAACACTTATCCAACAGCCGATCGTTTAGTAATTTTCGATTCGATTATTCGTGTTCGTTTTTTCGTGTTCGATAACGTTTTGCAGAAGAAGATTCGATTCAATGTTTGTAATATGTCGTGTATACAATTTTGATAATTACATTCGATAATTGCACAAAAATCGGGACTGAAACGTTACAATTATGGAGACGTAGGAACGACTCTATTCCTCAAAATTGACAACGCGAATGAAAGAGAAAGAGAGCCTCGTTAAAGACTGGCGATAAGTTGAAAGATTCTTATTTGCGATTTTTGATCAATGAAATTTTTGCTAATATGTTTCTCGCGTTTTACTGGTTAAAATGACACCAAACACGATAAAATTTGGAACATATTTGCTTACTTAATAATTGATAATTAAATATTATTCATATTATATCATGTTTGATCTTATTTTAGTCGGGGAAATCCTACAAATGCGTTAGTGGAAATTTAATTTTAAAAAGCCTAAAATAAGGCAATTTTCAGTTTTGAATGATTACTCGGATACATTGTCTCAACGATAACTGATAATATTGGATCATGTTACACTGCTCGATCGCAATGGACCGCCAAATTTCCGCGATACCTCAGGGAAATCTGTCCTTCTCAAAGTGGACACGACGGCTGTGTAACTACGTAGAGGACTTTTTCGTGCAATTATCGAATGTTTGTACTAACCGTTTAATTTTTTGTTCCAAAATTCTTATTCTTTATATTAGATGAATAATTCAAATATCTCACTGTGAAGTACCTGTGTTATTATTGATTGGTGTTTTATAATTATATTAAACAACGAATACTGAATAACGAAGTATTTTTCGGTTAAGGATTTCTTTCGTTATTCATAATTAATAATTATTATACATAGCAATTTCGACAAAGTAACGAAGATGTAGAGTCGAATTCGAGTACGATAAGTAGTCACAGAAAATTTATCTTTTCTCCAATTGATTGCGTCTCCTAGTTTAATGGTGTTTTATAAACGGGCCGCTTATCTTGAAAATGGTAAATCCATTTTCCTTTGTTTCGGAATATTGAAACATTACGTTCGATTGGACTATTTTACTACGTTTTATGACCTTGAGTGACCTTAAATGACCGCGATATTTAAATCCGTCTTCAAAAGAGCAACAATGGGACAAATAGGTATTCAAAACTACACGGCTACACTTAAAAAAAAACGAAGCCTATTAAAGTGTTCTTTAAAACTCGTAAACGCGTCCATCTGAGAAAAACTTTTTCCATCGCGTAATAGCCTCCTCGAAACCAAACAACTTTTGTTTCAAACATTTCCCTGCGTCTCAAAAAATTGAAAGAATTATTCAGGTGGTTTGCTGTTGAAGACTCAGCCTGTATATCCCCAAAATTCCATGTAGTTCTGATTGTTAGGCAAACTGATATTGTAATCTAACACGAGTCAACCTCATCAAGGGGCGAGAGGGAGGGGGTGTCAATAGACTAAACACAGAAGTATTCGCCTCTATATGTACCTCTATTCGCTATTTTGAACATGAACAGAAAGATAAGAGTACGGAGTGGGTGAGAAAAGCATTAAGAATTTTGATCCAGCATTTTTTAATCTCTTTATTGTGACATGAAAACTACGGAAAAAGTAATTTAAAAAAGCGACCAGATATCAATGACCTACGAAAAAGATAAAATTCATCCGGACAGAAAGAAGGAAGAAAACTATTTAACGTTTCATCAGAGAAAAAGAATCGAGGAAAAGGCTTGGTTATTGATCTTGTGAGACAGGAACGTCATAAATGCTAGTATAGGTAATCTTGCAGAAGTTGTTAAGAATCTTTATCGTAGTTTGGTATGAAAAATATCGAATAATTTGGATTTCGAATCACATACAAATTAAGATGCAGGGGAGAGTCGCACGGTACCTTGTGCTAGAGTTGATAAAAGTGAAAATTTACAAAGTGACTTTATAGCACGAATGGAACTTGATAAAAGTAGGAAAATTAATTTTATGAAATTCAATGATACGAATTGACGAATTAACAATGTGCAAGAATAGTAATGTCGGAATTTGTAGGAAACGAAAAATTGTCGTCCAGTACCGATCAATTATTTAATTATTTGATCTTTTGCTCTAAATGGTTAATAATGTTTTAAAAAGTCCTCTAGATGTCAGTACACATATTCTTATTCAAATTTGATTATTATGTATATCGTATGGAAAATACTTAATATTTTCTTGATCTGCGCATTCGACGTGTGCCCAGACTTCACATTCGTCGTTTTTGAAACATTGAAAGCTTCAGTGACCTGTCTTTGGGCCATTTTATTTTTGAAGAGTAGCTTCGAAGCCCCATTCATGTTCTCCTCTGACCATTTCTCTCTTTTCTGTTTTGGACTTTCAAACATTTTTCTATGGGAAAAGGTAGAAGAAAAATTAAACGGACACCTTCTAATTTAGTCTCAGTTGCCAAAATATTGAACTTACAGGTAAAAGAAATTCGGTCTATGACTAAATCATCGGTATTGGACGACAAATACGTTGAACAAATACGTTTTAGATTATAATGTATATAATATACAAAGGAAATTATAAAAGTGGGGCAAATAACTAGTAATTACACTTAATAAATTAGATATAGTATACATTAAGAAACATTTTACTTACCTGAAAAACAACATGTCAACTCTAGAAAATAATTTTTAATTTTCGAAATATCAATGTATATGTTTGACATATCAGATCAATATGGCTCCGAAATATGTTACACGGAATTGTTCATTTTCATTTGTTTGTTCCAATAAAAGCGCTAATATCTGGTGAAAAATCCTATGTATTTAGAAATTAACAGAAGTGTTAAGTGAGCTGTTATTTTGCCCGCATTGTATTTCTTACATGTAATGCCTGTTACACGTTTTATCTTTAAAATAGCAAACTCATTATTTACTCGAGATTTATTCCTAGCGCACGAATATTTTTCAATAGAGCGATGCAAAGTTTTACTGTATCTCGGATCATCACAAGTTAATCAAAATCTTGAGGATTCGATTTCACCTGCTCAAAGTGACTTTTGCAGGCAAAAGAAATTGTTCCTCGGATACTTTAATATTTTTTACTAAATTTCATCAAAAATAGAATTTTATTTGCTAATAGAAGATAACTATGTTTTGGTACTCCTACAGAACAATATCACGACATTCGCTAAAATTACAAATATTGTACAGTATATTCACTACAAGGCTAATTGAAATAGCTTGTAATCCAACATATAAGAATGCTACTTGCAAAGTATTTTTGCTAGTAACAGTTTAAAGTAGAGAGATATTCCTAAAAAATCATATATTTTATACATATATGTACGTAGTATATACAGTGGATATAACTATGTTTCTGAATTTATAAAATAACAATTGTCTTGTAATACGTAAAAATCTCGAGAAGATTTAAATAAAAATTTTGATTATTTGTTTGAAAATAATTTATTATTTGCACTGAAATGTTACATCTCGAATGCACTGTACTTTGTTACGCGATTCGTTCCTGCACAATTTTTTCAGCAAGCTATCTACATAAACAATACATGATAAAAACAAAATTAGGTATATTAGTTCCACCAGTATTTTAATTCAAATTAATAATTTACTGAAGAACATTTATTAACACGTTGACTACCACGACACCCGCATTCGGGTGTCAGCAAAGTTTCTGGTCAGGCCGCGTAACCCATATTCGGGTGTCGCTTATTTGACTACTTGCTAAGGATCGTCGTAGGTATTTGAAAAGATATTTCATAATAATAAAACTGTTGAATTGTTATAAAATAAAAATACGTTGTAATACGTTGTAAATAAAAATTGTTATAAAATAAAAAATATAAAATAAAAATAAAATAAAGAAAAACATTCTATACATAGCTGAGGTTGGTCGGGACAATTTGGACAAGAAGTTGTTGTTTTCTTCAAATTCTTTTGTGCCTTTGTTCGGTCCATTCGACGTCTTTTACTTGCATAACATAGTTTGCACGCGCGTCTAATGCTTCTTCCGGAATCATTTTTCCGAACGGCGATATTGTGCTGACTCTGTCGAAGACAAGGATTCTTCGTATTTTTAGACAACCCTAATAATTTTGCAACTAGTAATTGTCTAAATATTCCAATATTTATATTTTTCCTTGTTGCAATTTTCTGAACCGTCGAAGCGTTTACAACAGAAATTCCCAGAAGGAATTGAATGCCACGTTTTCTGTACCATTTGATTCCTTTTCTAATTGTGGTGGCATAAGAAACCATTTGATCGGAATAATCTATACCACACTTTCCTTCGTTATATTCGACAACAGCTAGCGGTTTTAATGTAGCGAACAAGCGAAACGAAAGATCATTCTTGAGACCACCACTTGAGCGATTCGCATTACTAAAATATCGATAGGAGCACCTAGCAGAGAACGCTTGGTACTGCTGTACGCGTGGCCTGACGCAGATTTTTTTGAAAACACGCGTGGCAGTCAATGTGTTAATAAACTATTAAACTACATGTCGTGAAGAAGTATCCCCTTTATGAACATTTATTAATAGCTCTAGAGTTGATAATATTAGCTTGAGGAAGTTCTGTATGTACGTGTAATTGATAGTACTCGCGTACACCTGTGCGTGTAAAACGTTTCAAGTTAATAAAGAGAACATGATACACGTGGAATAGGTATGAATAAAAATTACAAGAAGCCGGAGAATATTCTAAAACATATGCCATGATAAAATATAAATTGTAAAGAGTTATAGATCATGTTATTATATATTAAAATTATGCTTAACAAGCAGATATTAGCGTAAATATGACGCTGCGTTAATTAAATCCAACAATATTGAGAAAAGAACAAATTGAACAATACCTAGAAATAATTTAGAAAAACACTGTTAGATCAATTTCAAATTGGGTTTTCTTTACTCGATGTCAAACTTAACTCTTATTCGTCTTTTGCATAAACTCTTTTCGTGATATGAAACTTTAGAGTTGACATGCTGCTGGTATTAATTGCACACGCAGAATAAGATTTTCCAAATTGAACCGAAACGATTTAGACAGAAAAATGTAATACTTTCAATACTCATAACAATTATTTATGCATTCCGCATATAAACCTACCGAATATTTATTACTTACTTTTAGCTCAAAAATATTTGATATACTACTACCAAGCAAATATTAGATTGAAGAGGAAATCATACATGAAAGATGTCACTTTTTTTAATAAAAAGTTCGTTCTCATCAAAGTTTCTGGCAATTTATTACATACCTGTATACAAAGTGGATTACTTTGTAACACAACTGGAAAGTAACTTTCTTTAGTAATGATTTGCGTAATAAATTACGCAAAAAGTAAAAAGAAGATTATATTTTAAATCATATTCTAAGAACAACTGTATTTTAAACGTGATTTCAAAAGAATTTTGAATTTAAAAATTCGTCAAAAGTACATACGTACTTACTACTTCGACACGATCTAGGCTAATTATGTGTTCTAATGTTTATACATCTTGATAGTAGCTGTATTCAAAGAGCGCGTCGAATCTTTTTATAGTATTTGCCTTTTGATGTATTAAAAGTATCATTAGAGATATTCTTCTTATTATCGGAAATATGTATAGTTCTGCTCATTGCATCGACAAGTGAACGGATTTTAAGCTTCCTATTCTTTTACATTTTCAATATTTCCAGAGTTATTTGTTTTCAGAATAAAAAAATATTAATTCCTGCCACTTTTGAGAGAAATTGTTTAGAAGTGTATCCTGTTTATCTCGAATCGCTCAAATATATCGGGGAAAAAATGAATGATACAAAAATCGAATGACATCGAAAGGGATATACTATTATATTCGTGTGTATTTACTTTGCGTGTATTGTCTTAACATGAAATCTCTTGCGTGTTAAAATATTTCAGTGGATATCTCCATTTTTTGTTACATAATCACGCAGCTGACGTTCAGACATCTCTAAAATACTAGAAACTTGCGTCTTTCGCACCATCCGCTATCGTAATAGAAACTTTCAAATTCGACAGAGCAATACAAAGCACGCGAAAAGTGACTGACCAAAAAAGAACTGAATGTTTTGACGACATTACGAAACTGCAGCCTTGTATTTCAGCAATATCATACCAGCAATAACAAATTTTGAGAAATATCTTTATGTTCTATTCCTGTGGCGTACTTTGGATAACGCTAATCCCGGCGACACACTAAATTTTGAAATCCATACGACTGATTCTACAGAAGCGGGGATTCTACAGCAGCGATTTCGCTTGCACAGTTGTTCATTTAATTTATGAATTGTAAGAAACCTCAAGTATGTCAGAGGACATAGTGATATTGCTACAAAAGCGACTAGACAAATAGAGAGCTACATGTGATTTTATCGTATTTTTTTAACCCTTTCGCTTCGGCAATCCAGTCCGCCGAAGTACTGTCACTGAACGGAAACGCGCGCCAGAAATACGCACAGTGCGCGTGGCTACTGTATATACGTTTTCCTAAGTCTTAAATAATAATAATTCTTGTAAGAACCGTATACGAAATATCGTTTCACTGTCAATGGATTTAGTAGATTTTTTAGCACGAAACAATATACGATTTTGATGTTGTTTCAAGAACGAGTAACTTAAAGAAGTGATTAATCCAGTATGTCAATAAAATCAAGGGAAAATGTTCTGTCGATAACGAAAAAATATATTAATGACCACAGATAGCATTTGTATATGCATCATTTTTGTCAAATTTTGTCTTCCAAACACAACTTTTTAATATTCCTATTTTATCTACTTTTGCTAAAATACATTAAACACATTTCAATACTAAACTAAAGATCTTTAAACTTAAAAATGACTTTTGCTTATTCCCATGTCACAAACAATTGGCTTTAATAATTATCGATCAATACTCTCTTATTCGTAAGCACATCAGCATATTCGATCCATGCAAATTCACGTAAAATGTTACTACTTCCTGCCTTTCGTTACATGTATCTTAATAAATTGTATCTTATTAAATCTTAATAAATATGAGTCTTAATAAAAAGAAGTTACTTTTTACGTAGACCAAACCTAGTTCTATTATTAAGCGCGTAAGCAGATAAGATGAAGATCAAATAGAGGCAAAGCTAAAAAATAACGACTATATATTTTCATGTTTCAGCGTTGAAAACTTATGTGGGTGAAACGCTAGAATTGACTGGAGTTCTTCGACAAGAAATGGGCACTTGTCTTTGCATAGACAGCAACAATGTGCCTCCGACAGTCAGCAAACGTTACTCTCTACAAGTTCACTGTATGTATTATTAAGCGCTTATCATAGAGTTATTATACAAATATATTTGCAATTATCATTCTTATATATTATACAAGGTGAATCAGAACACGTGGAAAATATGGCAGAGGTTGATTCTGAATACTGAAATAAGAAGAAAATTTTATATAACATAATATGCCTAATATGACCATACGTTCCGCTTATAGCTTATTTTGCGATGCTAAACATTACACAGATGAACGATTTCTTGGAAAATAGATAAATCGTGCTGGCCTTATTTCCGGACCAATACGCTCTTCGGATCCGAATCCGTTCGATTATTAAATACGGGGGCGTTTAAAATCTCTTACTTATAAAACGTTAGTTGACGTGACGATCAAAATTTTCGACAAATTCGTGTAAGCTGTTCGAACAAGATGGACGATCTATGACGCGACGCATTCGCGTTTCCGTAGAAACTGGAACTGGTCGATTCGAGTAATTTCTCTAAAGATAGGTAAGAAAGTACTGTGACACAAAGCAAGCGTCTACTCGAAAACGTTTATACGAAATTTTCTTCTTATTTTAATGCGCTGAATCAGCCCCTGCTTGCCTGGAAGCCGTACTTTCCACATGTCTCGAACTCTATCATACCGATCCACTAGGTAAACAAAATAAAAGCCTGCCAAGCACTGTGGCGGCACGGGCCACGGAACTTTTCAACGGCTCCGGATGCAAAGCGCGACGCCGCCAAAGCGCAACACCGACGTGCCCAATGTACCATCGATATCTTCACACTCTTTCCGCCGAATTCTCGGAAGAGCATACACGTGCCAGCACTGGGCTACGATATCGATGGGCTACGAAGGGAAGAATCTGCGCGATCCGAAACAAAAGCACAGGCAGTCTGTCTTACGCCATTAAATGTGTAACTCCTCGGTATTATTTGCATAGCAACGCGTCGAATGATCTCTCGGTGTCTATCGTTATTTGTTAGTTGTTACCAATTGTCTGTTAAGTGTAATTGTTAATTGTTAATTGTTAACTCTGATTGTTGATTAGTTCTAAATAAACTATTGTGCGTTAAAAACACCAAGAGTAGTTCCTTACGCACCTATCACCATACCACCTCAGCACGAACGCCGTATAGATTGTTTTCACCTGTTCGATTCGTGCTAGATTTGACTAAAATACTCATGCGAAGTTATTGAAAATATAAAATCCGAATTAACATCCAGTTTTCAACAACCTGTCTAAAGATACCGCTCACAAACAAGCTATCATTTCTTGAAACAAATATATAAGATTTATTTACGTTATCAATGTTGTCGTGTGTCGAAATACAGCCCACTCAAAACATTCTATGGACCAAACGAAAAAATTGTTGACATTGATTGTCAACAAGTCCTACAAACTAGGATCTTTCATATTTCTTTCGCTTTTGATAATTAGACACAACCTCCCGCTAGCCGATGAGTCATTCTGCTATATTTGGCTTATCCTTTGTTATTATACAAATTACTGCCATTGTTCACGGCTGATCTACTAATTCGTTTGGTGACTGGACACTACGTTAGATATTTTAATCAAATAAACTCATAATTGTATCGATAAAATACTTCCTATCAGTACAATATATGATCCAAAATTTAAACATCCTGCTTCAGGGCGACATATCCAGTGAATTAACGGCGCCTGAACAATCCCTTAAAACGGGTAAATCTATAACTTTATTATCTAATTTCAACCTAATATCCACAAACTGATCAACATAATTTCACTATGCCCAAAAAGAATCGCCTTGCAAATGATATCGATATTTACGACATTTCTTTGCTATATTAATATAGTATTATTTGTTATAGATCCAGACCACCGACCTCCACCAGGGCTATCAAAATTCGCCTTCGTCATGGCCAATAACCAATATAATATTAACTACGATAGAAACTGTCATTGTTAATTTAACACTAGCTATCGCTGCTATAATACGAATAGCCTGTATACATATTAAATAAACTGTAATAAATAACTTATTATTTTTAAATACACCTGGTGTCCGTGCGGATTTCCTCCACGTTAATAAAAAAAAAAAAAAAAAAAAGCGGGAAAAATAATACGCCAAAAAGGTGTACGTTATAAGGTTCGCCGTGTGCGAAATTATGTCGTTTGACGAATATTCGATGGTTAGCCGCTAAGAAAATTATAACGCAATCCTTGGAAATATCTTGTTTACGGATGAGAGCGATTCTTCCGATAGCAATATTCTCGATCGTCAGACTGCCAGGATTTAGGCTTGTGAAAGTTCTCACATTATGATACAATGATACAGAGATTCAAGCAGGCTCGAGCAAGTTTGATTTATTATTATATTATTATATATATATATATATATATATATATATATATATATATATATATGTCGGGTTAACATTAGAATTTAAGGCGTGTAACGATTCTTCGTTTGAATTAGCTATCGTTTTATGAAACAGAGATTATATTTACGCGAATATACAAGATTTTACAAAATATTATGAGTATTGAGTTTAATGAATGATAAGATTAACAAATGATAAGATTAACAAATGATAAGTTTAACTAATGATTCCAAACGAATCCACGGTCAACGGGATAACTCTTTACTATGCGTAGAATAATTTTAAACACAAAATACAATTGCTGAGACACTCGGTAAATTGCTCGATGTATCACTTTCCAAGGCGATCACACGAATGAATATCTGATGAAAATCTTTTTCGCTATACGACTGCATTTGTTTGTTATATGCTCGCTGGAGACATCGAGAAGGTTCCAATCGTTGTTGCTAGGCAATTTCTGTCAAAAGTTTGTTGTATACTCTTTGGAAACATCGAGAAAGATCCAAACGCCGATACTAGGCAGTTTCTGTCTGGAGATTGATTCCTAATACAACGTGTGTCCCATTATATCAGCATCTCCAAAGTACAATTCTATGTGATTTCTAGGGAGAACAATACAACCGATCCACACCTTCGTCAGGCAAAACGTTTATCCCGTGACCGTGGCTACGTTCGGCGACCAGTTGTCACCTCGAACCCACTTTCGCTTTCACAAATGTCAAACAATTACAAATGACAATTGCTTAATTACAGTTATGATAAAATCTAGGCTAAAGCATTAGAAGGCTTCCTCAAAATTGCAAAGGGAAGGCTCCGGTTTTCCTTTCATCTCCGACACGTTCTTTTGTGATCCCGTTGGCCGCGGATTCGTTATCGGGCCTGAGATCATCGTCACTAGTTTCGCGAGTGCCAATTGTCGTGATCTATTGTCAAAACTGTAATAACTCTATTATTGTAATAAACTACACCTGCGTGTACCTTACCAATGGTTAATTCCCGTGAAGATTCATTTGACGCCCACAACCCTACTCCCAGTGCTAATCCGAGATACGTATTAATATTTTTAAATATTTTTTTTTTAATATTCAAAATTTTTTAAATTTCCCTAATATTTTCAATATTATGCTCTAAATGTATAAGCTATTTAAATTAAACAAGTTCATCTTTCTCTTTATTTAATTTAAATATAAATTAGTAATAATAATTAAATAATTAATTATAAATATATTTATAATCAAATTATTATTATTAATATTAATAAATAAATATATATTAATAATAAATAAGAAATTTTTAATCTAAAATGTATTTCTAATAAATCACAAACATATCCTATAATCTTTCCTGTAAATGTTTCAACTAAACATTTTTCAAAATCAAATTCATAATAAATTATTTTATTTGTTAAATAACTCATTATAAACTTATAAAAAAATTCTATTATAAAAAATCTTTTGATAAATATTAATTTTTTTCAAATAAATATTTAATATTAATACTAAAAATATTAATCCTAATAATATTATCTTAAATACAAGATATTTATAACTATGAATTAAATTAATATTTAATTGATAAAAGAAAAAATTAAAAATAAATTTTCTTAAAATTGATATAATTATTAAAATTACTGATATAATTCCAGCTATAATACAATCTTCATTTAAATAAATTAAATTTATTATATAATTATTTCCCATTATTATAAATATTGTACGAAAAGAATATGATACTGTAAAAATTGTTCCAAAAATTAAATTTATTGTACTAAAAATTCTTTTCATATTTAAAAAATAATATTCAACAATTAAATCTTTAGAATAAAATCCTACTAAAAACGGAAATCCACATAATATTAATAATGAAAATATTATTAATAATCCTTTTATTGGATATAAATAAAATATACCAGAATAAAAACGAAAATTCTGAATACCATTTATATAATGAATAAATCTTCCAACACACATAAATTTTATAGATTTAAAAAATGCATGAATAAATAAATGTAAAAATGTTAAATCTGTTATTCCTAAAGGATAAATTCTTACTATAAGACCTAATTGACTTAATGTTGATAAAGCAATAATCTTTTTAAAATCTATTTCAAAATTAGCTATAACTCCTGAAACTAATATTGTTATTCTTGAAATTATTAAAATAAATCTTTTATATTTAAAATCAATTATTATCTCATAATTGATTAATAAATAAATTCCAGCAGTAACTAAAGTTGATGAATGAACTAATGAAGACACAGAAGTAGGAATAATTATTGCAGCTGGTAATCACATCATAAATATTAATTGTGCACTTTTTGTAAATACTATTAAAAAGAACATTAATAAAATTAATAAATCTATTTCATATAAAATTAAATTTCATGTACCAAAAATTACTAAAAAAGAAATAATTATTAATAAACTAGAATCTCCTACACGATTTAAAATTACTATAATTATTCCTGAATTAAATGATAAAAATTTTTGATAATAAATAATTAAACAATAAGAAATTAAACCCAGACCATCTCATCCTAATAATAAAGTTAATATATTAGGTCTCAAAATTTAAAAAATTATTGATATTAAAAACATTAATATTAAATAATAAAAACGATTAATTAAACATTTATTATTTAAATTTATATATCTAATTCTATATAATTAAATAAAAGAACTAATTAATATTACTAAAAATACAAATATTAATAATTTAAATCTAATCATAAAAATTGTTAGGGAAGTGGTACATTTACACAGTACATGAGAGTGTGTGTGTAAGGGTCAGAGGGCGTCAAGGTCTTAGTTGAGACAAAAGACTGTTGCCAGATGTTAGAAGAATCTAGGATAGTCGGTTGGAGACAAGCGTGCGTGCAAGACGTTCTTCAGAGCGTAATATAGATGTATAACTGTTGTGTGGGAAATATAGTCAATTATTTGTATTCCCAAATCCTCGAATTTCCTTAACACGAATAGATGTACCTAATAACATAAAAATGTAATCGCTAATTCTATTGCTGCAACTTATGTAAATTAATATCAAAGTTACCAACTCCTAAACTTTAATTATTTTTTATTTAATAACTGACAGCGTTTTTATCACTTTCTTTTATTAAAAGATCTTATCATTTAATAATGTTTAAAAAGGAGAAAAAATAAGTATTTTCGTATGTGAAAAATTTATACAACAACAAACACATTACAACAAAAATGGGCGTTTCCCGTATCATAACGTATTTTATAAACCGTAAATTATAGAATTGGTTATAGTATACGTATGTACATATGTATATTCCTAAATTATTCCTAGATAGAGTCACTTTCTTCACCCCAATATTTTCAAATTCAAAGCCATAAAGGAATATATTACTTACCTTCCGGTGTTTTGCTATCAAAGTTCCATCGGGACCCCAAATAGTACAGGTATTGTACAATTTATCGCCCTCTATTTCAGGCATCGTACCACCAACTACATAGATGTTGTTTTCTTTAGCTGCGTTCGATGAAGCAACGCTCGTTTCACCATCAGGAATACTCTCGGCGTATTTTGGAAAGTACTCTGCATTGCAATATTTCAATTAATGAAAAATAACTGTCTTTTGTTCCAACCATAAATTAAATTGAAATGTTTGTCAGTTTTTTATTTTTTAAATTATTAAAATAACTAAGTTTTATATTTCGACTTAATTAAATATGCAATTACTTAGCTAATAGTATATATAATAAATTGTTTCTACAGGTTCAAAATGAAAAATGAATATTTAGAAATATTTAATTACGACAATGCTATTTGTGTTAGCATCAGTGGCTTGTTACTCAACGACTTTGCTAGTACTTTTTGAAACATAAAGTTAGTTTTCAATTAACACTTATACTAGAGGCGGAATTATAAATGCAAAATAATTGATAATACTAATTTATAAGTACCTAATTATTAGTATGTTAAAAAATATATTTATACAAAAATCACGATAATCATGAAAATGGGGAAATCCTATATTCTCGAATCAATTCACAATTTATTTTGTATATTAATTAGATTCCGCGCTCATCAGTACGTACTCACTGGCGACATCGAGAAAATGTATCGGCAATTTCTCGTACGACCAGAGGATCGGAAATATCAAAGGATATTATGGCGCAGCGCGAGTGGAGAAACAGAAACATATGAGCTTAACACCGTAATACTCTTATCATAGAAATAGAAGCAGTCCTCAATTCCCGCCCGCTAACTCCTATCTCCACCGATCCAAATGATCTCCTAGCCCTCACTCCCGGACATTTCCTCATTGGCGATTCATTAATGTGCTTACGTGATCGAGATTTCAGAGACATTCCATCGAACCGACTCTCCAAATGGCAGCATATCCAACAGCTTAAACTACATTTTTGGAACCGCTAGCATAAGGAGTATTTGAACGAGCTAACCAACCGCAATAAATGGAGCAAGGGTGGACACAGCATCCAAAAGGGCACAATCGTCATCCTCAGAGAGGACAACGTTCCCTCCATGCATTGGCCTCTGGGTCGAGTTATCAAGGTTCATCCAGGCGCCGATGGTGTCATCCGGACAGCTACAGTTCAGACGGCAAAGAGCATTTTGGATCGGGGCGTCAAAAGGCTTGTCCCACTGCCAATTCAACCCGATCTCGAGAAACCCGAACAACTAGCCACCGAGACGAAATAAGATGGGAACTTCAAACACACCTCGCTAGTTTGATCGGTACCCTCTCAACGGGGGGAGAATGTTACGCCATGCGGCTTACCATAGGTCATATTCTTAACTATCGATCGCGGCACTATAATGTCGCAGACGGATCGTCGCGTGTGCCCGGCAAACAAACATTGTAGTGGCAACCGCATGGTTCATTAAGCAGGGCGACTTCCAGAAACGTCGACTCGTGGCCCGTATTTTACCTCGCGTAAAAGAATGTGGCGTGATCCGAACGTAGTGGGGGTCGCCTTCCAGAAAAAACGAAAAAAATCGAAAGGCGTTCAGAACTTTTCGAGAAGTCGAACCGTCAACACATGTGGTATGTCGCGCATTACTTATCAACCAAAACGCAGTTACATTTTTTTTGTTCCTTTTATATCTTTCTAGTTAATAAGTTGTTGAAATAAACATTAATTTATTTGTGTTAATTCTGTGGAATTTCATTCAACTACCCTTATTATCATAATCGAAATAAGGGGATCGATCAGTTCGTGGCGTCGATTATTTAATCGTAACGGGAACTTACAACTCTCTTTGACGTGCTATCTCGCGATCGCGTCTCTCCGCGAACTGTCGAAACGCCTATTTTTTAACGAACGACGTCTCCCACTAGAGACTTTCTCTCGAGAGCGGCTAGCATCCTTTTCTAACCACCGATATACAAATTGACCAATTAGCAGCAATGCCAATTTCCCTTACTTTCTGAACGAAGGTTGTCCTCGACGAATCCGATTTTTCCTCTGCAATATTTTTAAAGCTACACATTTCGAATTTTCCAATTATGCCGAAACAATTGCGCGAACCACTCTATATATTCCATACAATAAACTATTTTTTGCGTTTTAAAGTAGTTGAATATTTTATTAAAATACTCTGAGCAATTCTCAGGTTTCTGTGAAAACAAGATAACCCAAATGTAGTTGTGTTTCCTTCAGAATTATGCAGATTTTATTTGAAATATGTGAGGTGTAAGTGACCCCTACGTGATCGAGCTAATGAGATTTCAATGATCGTGATTCCGGGCGCGCTAACGATATGTCAGACAAGAATAAAACAGTTACGACCAGTGAAGTAGTCCGCGTGCCTTTGACGATGCCCTAGAAGATAGTGCTATGGTTCTCCTTACTAGAGAGATAGCTCGCGGCGGCGAGCATCGCGGGCGATGAAGAAAAATCTACCGCTGGCTGTAGATGTCGCTGCTAGGGTACTGCTGTATTTTCTTTTCATTTAAGAATCGTGGAAGAAAAATCGGACTACGGTCGCCGGGATTTAAGAACCCAGATCCCGAACGTTCGTAACTTGAGGCGCTAACCACTGCGCTGCCGTTGTCTGGTATTAGTTAGTGTCGAGTTGTCGTATTTGTGCTGTCGAGTGCCGCCACATATGTATGCATTTATGAATTGAGTGGTTTACAAGTAATTACAATCGATATACATTACAAGTAATTACAATTTATTACAAATGACTCGCTGTGCATATTACTATAACAGTCAGTACTAATTCTATAGATCAGCAGCATTATAACTTTCCAATAAACAACCGAAAATCACGTCGTTGAATAATAAATGCATTCACTGTAGAACGAAATTATTATTACGAATATAAGAGAAACGATTTAAAAACCATGTATTTTTTCATTTAAATTATTTGCATTTGCAAAGGGAGATACAAAATTTTAACAACGTTGCAAATTATAAAGACACAAATTACAGTTTCGTGTTTAAGTTATTGTTCAGAGTTTGTTGGAATACAACGATATTAATCGCATACAGATGAGGTGATTGATCGAACGGATTCTTTCCTTCGTTGTTCAGCGATATCCTCATTAGCGTGCGTTCGTGAGATGTACCACGGCGGCTAGCACGTGCATGCTCTTTCGAGAATTCGGCGGAAGAAGCGTAGGAATATGGATGGAACATTCCCGATGGGCACGTCGAGAAGCTACTAGAAGGTTCTGTGGCACATGTGACGCCACACAGACACCCACACAGGTCACACTCATTACTGCATAGAGAGTGAGGTTCAAAACCTTTTCAAGGGCCATGGGTCACTAAGCCAGTCAGTCTGTGAATAACTAGCCAACTGTCTACATTCCAGAACACACACACTTATAATTCCTGTAATAATTGTTTAATAAATATCACATTATATTGTTTCAACACAAACATTGTGTCTTCCACAGATTATTAATCTTAATTCCAAGATTAAATTCTAACAGAGCTTCCTAATAATTATGATACAATTGGTAAAATGATGATTTTACATGAAAAAAGTAAAAAATATATTAGATAATTGAAATAACGCGATATAAATATGTCGGAGATGAAAGGAAAGCCGAAGCCTTTCCTTGGAAATTTTGGGAACATCCTCTAGTACCTTAGCCTAGATTTTATTATAGTTGTAATTGCTTAAGATTTGTAATAAGCGAGATTGGGTTCGAGGTGACAATCGGTCGCTGAACGTAGCCACGGTCACGGGATGGATGTTTTATCTAACGGAGGTTTGGAGTGGTTGTATGTGTTTTCCGAGAAATGTGGTTGTGGCGGCATGCGGCCTCGAGAGTGGGCCTAGCCACGTGTGATGTTGCCTCGGAGGTGCCGATGCAATGGGACATACATTGTATTAGTAATCAAAACTCCAGGCAGAAACTGCCTAGCAACGGCGTTTGGAACTTTCTCGATGCTCCCAACGAGTGTGCCTAGCAACGGCGTTTGGAACCTTCTCGATGCTTCCAAACGGGTATAGAAAACAAAATGCAATTGTACAGGGAGAAAAATCTCCACGAGGCTGGCATTCTTGCGATTGCCTTGGAGAGTGATACATCGAGCATTTTCGACGATCGCATTTGCGTCTAAGTTAGTTTCGCTTAGTAAGGAGTTATCCCGGTGACCGTGGATTCGTTTGAACTCAAACATTGCTAATAGTATTATTTAATTTAATTATTCGTAGATCGTATTATTCATTAGGCTTAGTGTTTGTTAGACTTATTATTAGTTGTACTTATTATTTGTTAAGCTTAGTGATAGACCTGTATATACGTGTAAATAAAATCTCGGCTTTGTGAAACGATGGCTAGTCCACATGAAGAGTCGTCGCGCGCCCAAAATTCGAATCGTGATCCGACAAATATAATTGAAATAACATCAGTAAGAACGGATGTTTTAAGCTTTCGATTTTGAGAAAACAGGGTATGAATACGTTTAGTTAAAAAGCAATCCGTGTTTATTCGAGCATTCGCGGAGAGACGCGATCGCGAGAAAGCACGTCAACGGGAGTAGTAAATTCCCGTTGCAATTAGATAACCGACGCCACGAACTGATCGATCCCCTGATTTCTGTTACGATAATAGGGGTGGTTCAATGAATTTAACACTGTATTAACAGGTTAATATAGCTTGTATATTTAAAAATAATGAATGTAATAATAAGAACGTCACAAATTATTTAGCGATAAATACAGTTGATATGTTATAGGAATTCAACCCGACATTGCGATATCTCTCAATGAATTCGTTAGACTAAGCAATTTATAACGTTTGACTCTTCAGAAGGGACCGATTACTCTTCGATCCTTTTCGTTGTCTTCTCTGGAAGACGACCCCCACTACGCTCGGATCACGCCACCGTTCGCGCCTATGATCACGTATACCAGTTTCTTTATGCGGATAAAATAACGCACCGAAGGCGAATAGATGTTTCTGGAACTCGCTGCTTGACGACAACTATGCGTTTATCGCTACTTTGTGTATATCTCGACGGTCATGTAAGACGATCTGTTTGCGACGGTTAGGAACACGGCCTATAGTAAGCCTTGGGGCGTAATAAACGGAGAGAATAGAATAATCTTCTTTCTCTGTGGGATGTTAGAGACTGATGTGTACAAATCGAAACCGCTGAGGAGAAAATCGAAAGGCGAGTGTCACAAATAAGTGAAGAGATATTATTAAGCGTCTTTAAAAACATGTTACGAAGAAATAATAAATGTACTGAATATCAAGGCGGGCATATTTAACAATATTTGTAATTATTTTTATGCATATTAATTGTAAGTTATCGATCCTTATCAGGAGCACGAAATTACACAATTAACAATTATCGAGATCGTCAAACTTTAAAACGACGAAATTTTCGGCTCTCTCGTTAAGTACCGAAAGAACTGAGTTACAGTTAAAGGTACGCGAAATTACATTAGAGAAATTAATGCAACGTGTTACGCCATGCGGCTTACCATAGATCATATTCTTAACTGTCGATCGCGGCACTATAATGTCGCAGACGGATCGTCGCGGCTGCCCGGCAAACAAACATTGTAGTGGCAAGCGCATGGTTCATTAAGCAGGGCGACCTCCAGAAACGTCGATTCGTGGCCGTTATTTTACCTCGCGTAAAAGAATGTGGCGTGATCCGAACGTAGTGGGGGTCGCCTTCCAGAAAAAACGGAAAAAATCGAAAGGCGTGCAGAACTTTTCGAGAAGCCGAACCGTCAACACATCTCTTATATCGCGCATTACTTATCAAGCAAAACGCAGTTACATTTCTTTTTGTTGTTCTCTTTATGTCTTCCTAGTTGATAATTTGTTAAAATAAACGTTAATTTATTTGTGTTAATTCTGTGGAATTCATTGAACTACCCTTATTATCCTAATCGAAATAAGGGAATCGATCAGTTCGTGGCGTCGATTATTTAATCGTAACGGGAACTTACAACTCTCGTTGACGTGCTATCTCGCGATCGCGTCTCTCCGCGAACGATCGAAACACAACGTTCAAACGTCAATTGATAGTCCTGACGAAATAAACGTCGCTCAGAGAGTCGAAAATTTGTCTCTTCAAATTTTAAGCGGATACGAGTTATCCCCACTACTTCGCGGAACTGATCACTGCAAGTAGTTTCCGGTGTTTTCTTTGTCTGCTCCAGCGATAACGCAATTACTCATAAATTGCCAAAATAAGAAAAACGAAGTTTTCATATTTTTTATTTCATTGTTATAAAACGATTTAATTGGATTTTTGAGAATCTCACGATCAAAATGATATTGGACGATAGCTAAACTCTGGAAATGCGCAACGTTCGGTCAACTGCGCAGAAGACCATGCCTAAGTCCGACACAATTCTTTGAAGTTACAATGAATGTTGATACTAAATCCGTCGTTTAGAGATACCTTGGCTTCTTACGACACTAAGTTAAACAACTTCCGTTATTTGCTGACTAGTCCAAATGGATCCAGACACTGGTTAAATTATATTTCTTTTGACTTTATTTTTCTAGATATAAAATCTGTAAGGTATCTCGTTGTATCTCAATTGCTTCTCTTCTTTCTTATTCCTACATTCACCGTATTCACAAAACAACGATCCAAAGACAAGTAACAGCGGTCAGTTTGTGAAAAGTGCTCGTTAACAAATCTCAAATTACAACGAAACGAAATTGTTCAACACCTTAAAATTGAAAATTACCGAACTAAGTAGGAAAGAGGCCACAATGTTTGTAGAATCTCGATAAGTGTTCGCCGAGACAGTTTCGACATCTGGACTACGTCGGACAGTTTACGACGGATATCCGTCACATAAAAGGGGTAGAAAATAACGTAGCCGATACTCTATCTCGCATCGAAGCGATCGGAAAACCAATAGATCACCATACGCTAGCTGCAGCGCAAGAAAAGGATAGCGAGCTACGCAAAATTATCAACGCTGGCTCGAGCGCGTTGCAGCTGAGAAAAGTACGATTTCCCGATCACAACGTCGAGTTATACTGCGATATTAAAACCGAGACCGTGCGACCGTACGTACCGGAACCGTTACGCCGCACCGTATTCCAAGCGCTACATGGACTTTCCCACCCGGGGATGCGAGCTACGCGAAAATTGGTAGCGACGCGCTTCGTCTGGCCGTCGGTAAATAAAGATTGCCGAACGTGGACACGACAATGCATACCGTGTCAGCGCAACAAAGTCACCAGACACGTATCCTCGCCCGTCGGAACGTTCGGAACGCTAGCGGGCCGGTTCGAGCATATACACGTAGATATCATCACAATGCAATATTCGCAAGGATACCGTTATTGCCTTACGTGTATCGATCGTTTTTCGCGTTGGCCTGAAGCCATACCTATCGCCGATATGGAAGCGTCAACCGTGGCTTCGGCCCTCCTTTCTACCTGGATATCTCGTTTCGGCGTACCCTTGAAAATTACGACTGATCAAGGACGTCAATTCGAATCGCGTTTATTCGAGGAATTATGCCGGTTGCTCGGCGTCAAACATTTGCGTACAACGGCCTACCATCCAGCGTCTAACGGGATGGTAGAACGCCTACACAGACAATTAAAGGCGGCGATCAAATGCCACGACACGAGCAACTGGGTCGGAATTCTCCCGATCGTCTTATTAGGTATAAGAACCGCGATAAAGGAGGACCTAAACGCAACGGCGGCCGAAATGATTTACGGCATCGGCATACGTCTGCCGGCGGAATTCTTTTTGCCAACTAGTCAACGGGCCAACTTGGAATACGCGCGAAAATTTTTGCAAAAATTTCCTAAAGGAATTATAATCTATGAGATAAATGAAATAAAAATACAAAAACCAACTGATATTAAAAGAAGAATGATTATTTTACAAGATAATATGAAACTGTGTAAGGGATTACATATGTAACATATTGTCCCGATGTACACATATCTGCGAAGCGACTTACTACCCTGTATATTCCAGAAACTTCTTAGTTTGCCCCAGCCTTAGCAATTTGAAACTATTTTATTAAAATTAAGAATTTTCCACATTAGATCGAACGCACTTCTAATAGGTACCAAACAGTATATATATATAGCAAGATTTCACATATCTCTAAATTATTCACAGAAAATTAATACGGCACATAAATTAGACTTCGGATTGTAAATATTAAGAATAAATAACCGATACAGTCTCACAAAAATAGAAGGATAAAGATAGAGATAAGGGATCAAAAACAACAGTTATTTTTCAAATTTGTATGAAAAGCCCTTAAGAAAATAAGTTCCTCCTTAAATTGAAAACAGTTATATGTATAGAAATCAAACTTGCGATAAAAGTAAAAAAGATAGAAAATAAGAAAATTGTATTTGTTTTTATGACTCACTTTTACATGTAGTATAATTTCCACCGCTATTTTAGCATAGAACGCTATTTTCAAACACGAATTGTTCCAACTCGATAGTCCCTTGCTTTACTGTAAACGGAAAATTCTTTCGTGTTCTCAACCAAATTTATCAAATTCCAGCAATGACACATGCTATGTGATTGTCAGTAGAACATGGAGAAATGTTTCCAGTAAAGTTTCGAGCGACTTATCGGCGATTTTCAGGAGACACGACGCGACGATATCGCGTGTACAGTGCTTCTATCGGTGTTGATGCGCTTTAATACATAGTGCAAGAGAACACTAATAAGATTTCCCAGTGGGCCTGTAAATCCTTATAGATCACTCAAAAATATATCATATTGTTTGTTTCAACTACTAGCAATTTAAAACGTCGTCTACATATATTTAGAAAGTTAGCAAAGACATATATTTGTTCCTGAGCATGATTTCTATCAGTTGAGCGTTGTAGCAAAATGTCCGATACAATTTAATGTTGAATTTGTCTTTTTTTTAGGCTAGCTTGATTGGATTACAGGTAGATTTAAACGATCCGTGTGTTGCATCTCCAAGGCATCTTCGACTCATCGATACGAAGTGATACCCGGCAAACTTCTAGTGGACAAGCGACGTTGCTTGCAGGCAGTTTATATACATGTTTTGGCATGTGTTGTCGGCAGGCAATGTCTACAGACGCCTGTAGTCTGCCCGTGCGCGCCTTAAGTTTCACTGACAGACATTGTCCGCCGATTACTACGACATCTGTCTGTGGACAATAGGCCGTCAGTGTGGAGTTATCTTTACCCGAATAATTTAAGAAATATAAAATAAACTTCAACGAAAAGTTGCTAGCTTCGATATCTTACTAATACAATGTTATCGAAATTGAATAAACCTCGTTACTGTATTTAAAAGGAAATTGCATTTATATTTCAAGTTTATAGAGACAACAACAACAACCAAATAAAGAATCGCAACGAAGAAATAAACGGATACAACAAACAGAACACTGGATCGAAGATAGAACAATAAACAAGATAGAACCAAGAAAACAACAGTAACGAAGAACCGGGGCGCAGAAAAAAGCACGAAGCGTGCGAGCTGGAGAGGAAACCTGTGACCGTCGGTGCAAGCGGTAAGCCTACAAAATGGTTGCCGAGCAGGAATAATCGGCTGGAGAGCCAACCTGCTGGGACCGAGCTATATGGTGGCAGGTATCGCGTGGCGCCAGCTAAGCGAGCTGCCGCCCGAAAGGGTAGGTTTAACTTGTCCAATGATCCGCAAGGAGAGGGCAAGTAGCGCGCCGACCATCTATGCGCGCCATTCCCAAGTCGAACGCGAACGTCTAAATGCGAAGCCAGTATGCGTTTTTACTGCAGGTATGGCGCGGTCGACCAAAAGGTCGGGCCCTCAAACGCACACATTACTTGTACAATTCGAGTGCTGCAGATACGGAAAAGCAATTTATAATTTATCGTAATTTATCGTAATGCGAATTTTGGCGCGTCGTCATAAATAGATTTTTATTTAAAACGAAATTGTTAAATATCCTTTTGTATCAATTCACATAACGTTAATAAATCAATATTAGACATATTACTCATAAATTGTACATATCTTTGTGCATATACGCATAGTTTTCGTGCATATATCAATATTTGTATATTTTATGTGTATAACTTTCATATGCTTTTCGCAAATTTTACATTCATAAACATCTGCAATCTACACGTTACGTTTTTCGTTGTATTTACAAGTACGGACATTAGATATTCTATTACATTCTTTTATTATAATCTTTTGATATATTTATAGTTGTTTAATTATTAGGTCATCCCATAAGTTCGTGCCGTTTTTCGAGAGGTTATATATGTTAAGATCGTTTACATACCTTTCAGTTTCATGAAAAAATGTAATCCCCCTCTCGTTGTACAACTTCTTCCCATTTTTCTGGTAGGTTCCGTCTCGATAAAAGTTCTCTTGTTTTTCTTTAAAATAATTTTCTATGCTATTTTTGAGAGTGTCAATATTTTCAAATTTTTTAGCTACTAAAAAGTGTTGTAATGCTCTGAACAGGTGGTAATCAAATGAGGCAATGTCTGGGGAATATGGGGGATGTGGTAAAATTTTTCAATTAAATTCAGACAATTTTTTTGTAACGCTTTTCGCGACATGCGGTTTAGCATTGTCGTGATGGAAGATAACGTTGTTCCTATTCACTAAACCTGGCCGTTTTTCAGCTAGTGCTTCCCTTAATTTTTCTAACTGAGCGCAATATTTGTCTGAATTAATGGTATTACCACTAGATAAAAGTTCAAAATAGAGTATTCCTTTATAATCCCACCATACACACAAAAGAACTTTACGTGGATGTAACCCTGGTTTTGCACAGCGTTCAGGTGACTGATTTCGTTGGGATCGACTACGTTTCCGTTCAAGGTTTTCGAAAAGTATCCACTTTTCATCACCAGTTACCAGGGGCGTTTAAGGAATGGTTCACGTTTATTACGTGCAATTAATGACATGCACGCTGTCGTTCGTTCAAGACGGTTCCGTTCCGTAAGTTCATGGGGCACCCAAACGTTCAACTTTGACACCATCCCCATTTCTTTTAAACACCTATGAATCGTTGTCTTAGGTATTTTCAGGACATTTGACATCTCTTGAACTGTCAAACTTGGTGATTTTTCAACAAGATCCCGAATTTTATCTCCGTCTGTCTGAGGAGGACGCCCGGAGCGTACCTCCTCTTCTAAACAGAAATTCCCAGCTCTAAAACGTTGGAACCACTTCCTACAGGTGCGAGATGAAAGCGTATTTTCTCCGTAAACAGCACATATGTTTTTCCTGGCAATTGTTACCGAACTTTCTTTCCGAAATTCATATAACATGAGATGTCGAAAATGGATACGCATTTCACTCGTGATTTTTTACTGTTAGAAGTCACTGTGTTCACTATATTACGATCTTATGCCCACGAAGATCTACTCTAGCCTGTTCTCGATCAGCTAAGCTCAAGTGCATTGGTCCCGTATGGCCGTATGTTTAGAAATCGACACATGAAATATATACACAAAAGTGTATAAATATATACACAAAAACTTATGGGATCACCTAATATGTAAACGATTTTGAACTATTTAATTTAATAAAGACCTTAGATCGATGGATTTTAATTGCTGTCACATAATCGTTAATTCATTACTTTTCCTCCAACTGTCACGAATTTTCACAAAGTGTGTATTTCGGATCGTTAATCTCATACGGATGTAAACTTCATTTTCTTAATAATCTTGGTCAATCATGTATCACATTTTCTATAAAATCTATAAGATCAGCAAGTGCTCTAATACTTGTGAACAATCATATATCTTAATTCGTGCCTTTTGTATTAATACAGAAGCTTCATGCGAGAAAGAATTTTCGATATAAATGTTCTCAATGTTGTAAATCGAGTTCTTCCAGAGCAACCGAGCCAAACGGACGTGTAAAACAGTGCTTCAGAAAAAGTGCGGCAAGTGGGGAAGAGAAAGTTACGAACGGCAACGCCCATAGCTAAATGGTGGAAACTCGTGTCTTCTACTAAGAAGACTACAAGCAAAACTAAAATGAAAAAGCACATCCCACCGATAAAAATAATTAACAAAGACGAACAATACTACATAAATAAAACAACAAACATATCAAAACCAAGCCAACCAATAAACGAAGAACAGGAATGCTCAGCTACAAACGAAGTTGATATGGAAACAATACCAAACAATGAAGAGAATATTACCAATAACGAATTAACCCAACAGGATGAAAGCTGGAAGGTGGCAAGTTATAACAAGAAACGAAAAATAACAGGAAATTCAGATACAGAAAAGCAGCGATGGCTGCAAGAATTACCATTAAGAAACTCCTTCAGCTCACTTACGGAAGAAATAGACGACCCAACAACCAAAAACACAACTAAATCAACGCAAACTACAAAACCACCACCAATATTTGTCGACGCCCAGATAATAGACCCGCTTATTGATCGACTAAACGATATAGTTGGGAAGGAAAACTACACAATAAAACAAACAAAATTAGAACAAGTAAAAATTCAAATAAACACCCCAGAAAATTATAGGAAAGTGATAAAAGAATTAAAAGAAAAAACGCTGTGTACCACACATACCAGCTGAAAACGGAAAGGAGCTACGAAATAATTATAAGAGGACTACATTCAGAAACTAACACAAAAAAAATTAAGTGACGAATTAGCAAAAATTGGTCATCAAACAAGAGCAATAAACAATATGACAAGATACGATACGAAGCATTTAACAACACATTGTCCATACGTAGGGAAAATAAATGAAGTAAAATGTTACAACTGTAATGGAAACCACCCAGCCAGCTATAAAGGATGCGAAATCAGAAAACAATCACAACGTAAACAGTTTCCACCACTTGGCAATAGATCAATCAACAACTACCAACCACAACAAAGTATAACGGATAATTAAGCAACATTGAAAGCACAAAATGAACCAAAAGCTATAAACGGAAACACCGATCCCCAAGGAAACCGCAGCTACGCGCAAGTAACCCAAAACATTAGACAAACAACGCCCACAAACAAACAGAATCAAAGCAACAACACCGAAGACGATACAGAAATCAAAGAAATGCTCAGACAATCCATTAAAGGTACAGAGATATTAAGAAAAATGGTAAGTGAGAAAAACACAATACTAAGGCAACAAGTACAACAAACAGTCATGTTACAACTACTCACAAACTTGCTAAGTAAAAAATAAAAATGGACATGCTTAAAATAGCAGCTTGGAACTCTAACGTACTACAACAAAGGGCCCTAGAAACTAAAACATTCCTGTATAATAATAATATCGACATACTACTCGTATCGGAAACACACTTCACTATAAAAAGTTACATAAAAATACCGTACTACATAATATATGATACCAAGCATCCCTCAGGAAAATCACACGGAGGGACCGCAGTAATAATAAGAAACGACATTAAACACCACTAACACAGCCAAGCTAGTAAGGAATATATACAAGCAACCACCGTTACTGTACAAACTAGCAGCAACCATTTACAGTTGTCAGCAGTATATGTACCACCGCGACACAAAATGACATCACAAACGTGGGAAGAGTACTTTCAACACTTAGGTGACAAGTATATCGCAACGGGAGACTACAATGCAAACCACACGCTATGGGGATCAAGAATTACCACACCTCGAGGTAGAACCCTGGAAAAATACATTAACAACAATCTCAATATATTATCCACAGGAAGACATACTGGCCGACAGACCTGAGCAAAATACCTGGCCTACTCGATTTTGCAGTTACAAAGGGACTAAACGCAAATAAACTAAAAATAACACCCAGCCTCATTGCATACAGCCCAATTGCTTACAGAAACAAATTAATACTTTATAGCAATCCAGGGACACTATGCAACAGAACAACCAAATGGCAAATTTTTAAAGAAATAATCGAGAGCAAAACCAGTTGCAGCATCCCATTGGAAACACCCGAACACGTCGAACAGGCAGTAACACCATTGACAGAAACTATCCTAGAAGCATCATGGACAACCACTATACCTGAACCAACCAACAGACAAACAAAAATAATTCCATCAGACATACTTGAAAAAATTAGAGAAAAAAGAAAAGCGAAAGCAAAATGGCAAAAACATAGAACACGAGAAAACAAAAAACACCTAAACAAACTTGCAAAGGAAATAAAAAACAAAATAAAAGTGCACAACAATAACGAATTCACAAAATTCATAGAGTCACTCTCTGCTCACGAGAACTCCAACTACTCCCTATGGAAAGCCACGAAAAAAAAGAAACCAATAAAACTAGTCCCAGCAATCAGGACGGCAGACAACACATGGGCAAGAAGCAACGAAGAGCAAGCTGAAGAATTTTCCAACCACCTTTGAAACACATTTATACCACATAATATCAACAACAGCAACCCCAAATGTCATACGGACGAGGATGCGTTTACCACTAGTACCTCAACTGACAACCACTATACCATACCTAAAACAACAGCACAAGAAATTAGAAACATAATCGAGAAAACAAAAAACAATAAAGCACCACGAATCGACCTAATAAATGGTAAAATCTTGAAAAACCTTTCGCCAAAAGCGATAACACTAATGACAATAATATTCAATGCAATACTAAGAATCCAATACTTTCCTAAACTGTGGAAACTAGCACAGGACATAATGTTACCTAAACCAGGCAAAGAACCACACCAAACTGCATCTTACAGACCAATATCACTACTTCCTGTGTTTTCCAAAATACTAGAGGAAATAATATGCAACCGCATAAAACCAATAATATAGAAGGAAAAATTAATACCAGATCACCAATTTCGATTCAGAAACATACACTCCACTATAGAGCAAATGCACAGGCTCATTAAAGAAATAATACTAGCATTAGAAAACAAACAATACTGTACAGCCCTCTCTATGGACATAGATAAAGCATTTGACAAAATAAACCACGAAAGCCTACTACAAACAATCAGGAAACAATTTCCGGAGCAAATATACCAATTAATAAAATCTTACTTAAGCAGCAGAACCTTCGTAATAAAAATCAAGGACACATACTCTGAAGTTAAAGACATAAAGGCAGGGGTTCCGCGAGGAAGCGTCTTAGAATCAATACTATACACAAAACATACCAACAACTACCAATAGCAAAATACTGACACTCACGGACGACACAGCTGTACTAGTCAGGCACACTAACCCAGAAACAGCAGTCAAATTACTACAAGAACATATCACAAAAATAGAAAAGTGGCTGCAAGATAAACAAATAAAAGCAAACCCCGATAAATGCAACCATATTACACTCACACTGCGAAAACAGACACCATCAAACATCCTACCGAACGGCACGCACATACCGCAAACAAGGCAAGTCAAATACCTAGGACTAGACCACCTAGAAACACAACTCACACAGAAACAGCATACTAAATCAATAATAGACAAAATACAGACAACAAGGAGACAAATGCATTGGCTAACAAGTCGAAAATCCAAATTAAGCATAGAAAATAAATTAAAAATATACAAAACGATCATAAAACCAATCTGGACGTACGGAATACCACTATGGGGGGCAGCGGCAATGAGCCATATAAACAAAATAGAGACAGTACAAGCTAAAATTCTTAGAGCAATAGTAAACGCCCCATGGTACGTTAGAAGCGAAGGCATACGGAAGGACCTGGGAATACCAATGGTCAAAGAGAAAATTAGCAGACACGCAGAAAAATACAAAGAAAGAATAGGAACACAGCCAAACTGGCTAGCTGCGGAAACGATCAACACCTCAAACATGGATAGAAGGCTGAAAGGGAAATACCCAGCAGACCTCACAAAGGACACAACCAAACAAACACGAAGATGGTATCCCACTGGGGGTAGCTATCCACATAATAATCTAACAGCTAAAAAGTTCTACCAAATGTCCAAACTGGACAAATTGTGAATCTAATCTATAAAATAAAAAAAAACCTGTGATCTGAGTTTAGATCTCAGTTTAGAGTGATACATCTCCTAAAAGGATTAAGAGATTTTTTAACAAATTCCCAAAATAACAGTGAATTTTAAAACAAAGATAATGGAAATACATGAACATCTTGTTAATAACGACGTGGGTATACTGATAGGAACTAATATCTGCAGAATATATGAATGTCTTAAACATAAGGTAATGCTAAAAAACGTTCTCTTTGTCCAACGACCTCTTGATTCCTATACAACCTCTCCTGGTTATCTTGCGCACGCGTAACATTCACGTACCGTTACATGCATTGCCATTCCATACTTTTCGTATCCTTTTTATACTGTTACTTGAATATAGAATTGTATGAAAAATACAAGAGCACAAAGATATAGAAAATATAAAAATATAAAAATAAAAGATTACAAAACTGTCAAAATTACAGAAAATCAGATTAAACATTAGTACCTATATTCTGCATTCTTTTTGTATTACATATACATTTTTTACATTATAAATGTCGGGTTTACATTAGAATTAGGGTTAGGGGCGTGAAACGAATCTTCATTTGGATTACACATTGTCGTTGTGCAATAGGGAAGACATTGACTAGTGCAACTGCGATTATTATAGAATCGGACAAGTAACCGTGGTAATTAGATACTCGAGAAACTAATGACAATGATCCTAAGTGCAATAACGAATCCGCGGTCAACGGGATAGTAGATGTACGGGCTCACAAAATCTAAGTCGGACTCTTTGTTAATAAAACGCGTAATATTCACTGGTCGTATGGGGTTACTCTTTTCGTCGACGAGATCGCAAGAAAGAATGAATTTCCGTCCCGATGATGCCACAGAGAAAAACTATGATGGGGTGTGTCTAAGGACACGAGATCATCGGATTCGTCGAGGATAGCCTTCGTTCAGAAAGTAAGGGAAATTGACGTTGCTGCTAATTGGTCAATTTCCATATTGGTGGTTAGAAAAAGATGCTAGCCGCCCTCGAGGGAATGTTGCTAGTTGGAGACGCCGTTCGTTGAAAAATAGGTCTCTCCTATCTTCCCGTAGCTGGGACAAAGACTGTTTGTTTGAAGGACTTTAGTTAACTAAATCCTAAGATTTATAGCGGCTCCTCAGGCTAGCTGAACATGTACTGCGGAGACGCATCGACATCTGGCAATCATCTTACTCGAAGAATAGGGTCTGCGTGTGGCGAGCCAGGGGACAGAAACCGTTGGAATGTTTACTGTCGCGTGCCGCCACAAATATTTCTTTTAAGGAGAGCTATAGAATTACTCCATACCTTTGTTAGACAAAGCGTTCATCCCGTGATCGCAGCTACGTTCGGCGACTGGCTGTCGCCTCGAGCCCAAGCTCATTATTACAAATCTCGAACAAATACAATCGGATTAAAAGACGACAATTGTTTAATTATGCCTATGATAGAATCTAGATTACGGTGTTAAGGGATTTCTCCTGAAGTTCCAAAGGGTATGCACCGATGTTCTTTTATCTCCGACATATATATGAACCAAAATAGAACATATAAGATATATTTTATATAACATGTTTCATGCCCCACTCTTTTCTTAATCATCACATTTTATGTCAGACATTTTCCTTTCACAATTTCCTCAGACTTTTCTTCTGAACCTCTACCAAGCTGCATATCACTTTTTACTTTCCTCTTGTTCTCCCCCCCCCCCTCGTACTTCTTAACCTCGTTCTTGTCTAACACTTTTACCGACACGCGCATTTCCTTTTGTTGTAAGCTTCCTCTAAGAACGGGTATTTCGAAAACGCTCGTTTATTATTTGTAACATTTTCCTCTCAAGCAAACGGCGATTCGAAAATCGTTTCCCATACAGACTCTGATTCAGTGAATGTAGCTTGTACGTTAACATAACACAATGTTTACATGATACTCAAACAACGTAAAAAAGCGCTAAACCAACCACTAATTCCGTCGCATTTCTGTGAAAAATTACATGCTACAACACAAAATAAGCTGTCATTCGAAACTGCGGTTATATTGGGTAAATGTTTATATAGACCTTTCTCCTCGTTTTAGTGTGGTGAATTGGCCTCCGTACTTCCCATATTATCTGAATCACTTTATATGTCTATATAAGATGATTTTTAATACAAACATCAACGTCAATGATTTCACTATATACGTGAATGATTTTGATACAGTTTTTTGATACAGATGTACATAAAGTCATTGATTTAAATATATTGTAGTATCGTAAACTATTATAATTAGTTTATTAATAATAAATTGATTAAACAGATGTTAATTAAACAGAAAACAATGATTATTTAACATGAACTAATCGCAAAAACGTATTATAATTAAGACAACTAGATAATTAATTAACAACTCTCGTCAACACAGATTCAACTCTCTCTTCACAACGCTAACAACACTATCTCAACAACGCAACCCGCACTCTCTGGCCTCTCAATTCATATTGCTGTTAATTCGTTTATCGTCCCTTAGCAACCCCCTGTCTTTTGTCTTAACCTTATATCTTTTGTTTTAGCCGCACCACGCACATGCTCAGCAACCGCTTGTTTATAATTCGCACGCCCCCCCCCCTCCTCTCGCTAGACCCTTCGTCCACGATACTACACTCTGCCGTACTGGCAATCACATCTGCCCTCAGATGTGCTCATCTTCGCTAGTTTCACTCGCGTCGTTGACTACGACAGTGTCACGTAATTTTTGGGGTTGATTGGTGAAAATAAAATAGCTGAGTCGTAACACAACTATTAACTTTGTTTTAATTAAAC
The DNA here is from genome assembly GCF_051014615.1 of Bombus vancouverensis nearcticus. NCBI lineage: Eukaryota > Metazoa > Arthropoda > Insecta > Hymenoptera > Apidae > Bombus > Bombus vancouverensis. Next base: position 33,273 of record NW_027468947.1, read on the forward strand.
TTTATTATTAATTCAGCAATCACAATGTAACACACACTGAATTAACATAAATCACAACTCACTCCAACCACGTTATGTAAGATTTAGTTACAACAATACGTTAAGTACGCGATTGTTATAAGGATAGAGACCGGTATAGATATATTGACTATTCTAAGGATACAGAATAAGTGAGTTTTTCTGGCGATACTATGTCTGAGAAAGGCTAGGGGTGAGTGTGTCTAAGGACACAGGACTATCGGATTCGTTGATGACAATTTTGGTTAAGGAAGTGAGGGCAGTAGACACCGTCTCCGATTGGATAATAAGACGGTTGGTGGACCAGGAAGGGTTTTAGCTGCCCTCGTGAAAAAGTTGCTAACGCAACATAGCAGACGCGAGGAAAACCTACTTTCCCTGTTAACCCGTAGTAAACAATAAACGTAAAAGGAAATCTAAGACAAGAGATACTCGCTTGGCCTGAAGGACCTTAACTATGAAAATTCCAAGACCCTTGGTGGGTACTTAGGACTACTGAGGGCACGCGCCAAGGATGTGCAGACATCTGGGCGCCATCCTGCCCGCGGTGTGTGGCCTGGTCTCTGATGTGCATTGAGGTTACAACAGCGTCCCACCATTTCATGTGATCAGCCGCCATGGAGGTCGTTCGCGGCCCTTCGTGTTCGCCTTCTCTTTGTGCCATGTAACGGTCATTCCCCAAAACTTTCACCACGCGGTACGGCCCAAGGAACTTCGACTGCAGCTTTAGCTCAGAACCGCCCTGCGTCCTCTCGATTGCCACTAGTTCTCCCGTCTTGTATGTTGTCGCCTCATTACGTCTCTGGTTAAACGTCCGCCTGTTTTCAGCTTGAATCTCCTCGATCCGTTTCTTTGCTGATACGCGCAACTGATCTCGCTTCTCCTGGAACATCGCGACCCACTCGTCTTCGATCAGCTGCCTGATCTGCGGATCATCCCGCATTCTCATCCGCGTTCCAAACAACAGCTGGAACGGAGTAACATTCGTACTTTTGCTGGGAGATGCGTTCAAATACCTCTGCGCTGTCTCTAGGTGTTTGGACCAATCGTCTGGTGTTTGTGTTACATGCGCAAAAAGGCCACTCGTTCGGAAACAGTAATCAGGTACTATACTATTTTCTATTCAAAGAATGCATGTTTTTTATAGTACATGTTAGAAATTTTTTCGTGGACGGACACGTCAGAGCTCCGACGATACGCTAAACGGAGAGTTAAAACTGGCGAGAAATGATCTCGCCACTCACGACGTCGCAATTTCATAATCAAAATTTATTTAAAACAAAATTCAATAATGAAACAATACACGAGAAATGATTATAATCAGATATACCGAGCGCGTCTATGAAATCTAGTCAAGGATTACAAGGAGTGAAGGCAAATAGGCATTTAGAACTTTTCTAATTGTTCAACCGCAGATATCAGATGATTCGGCAATGACCGAATACTTTGCAATGACGCGAACCGAGCACGGCTCGCCAATTTATGCCCCTGCGTGCTCCTTTTTCGTTGATTCCTCTAAATTTTTCGGAATACGCAAACGTTTAAACCGTTTAAAGGATTGTTATATAGAAAGTTAAAGCCAGACGCGGAAGTTTAAAAAATTAACGGCCGACGCTCTTTGCTAGTTTAAAGAACTGTCTGTAAAAGACCAACAATTGTCTGGAGATTGCCGATCGGCAAATAGAACGGTTTCCCGGTTCCTGTTCCAAACACCAAGACTTATCATAAATAAGACAGGAAATTATTCCAAATTATCCGATTCGTACAACAAATGAATACACACGATTCGTCTCTTCGGGTTGTACCGTTTAAAATTTTTGCAATTTTTAATATTTAATATTTCTCCAAAACTATCATGTACATTATGAAAAAAGAAGTCGGAAATATATAATAAAAATTTTTCGTTTGAGGCTGTTACGTCGAGCGACTCTCTACCTAGACCAGGCCATATACCGCGGGCCAGACAGAAACCAGATGTCCGCTCATCCTTGCTGCGTACCCTCAATAGTCTTAAGGACCCATCGTAAATCTAAGGAATTTTCTAGCTAAGGCCCTTCAGACCCAACAAATATCTTTTTTCTAAATCGCTACTTTTAAGAGTATTGTATACTACGGCTTGACACGGGAAAGTTAGTTTTTCTCACGTACGATGCTTCCCACTAGCAACTTTCTATCGAGGGCGGCTAAGACCCTTCCTAGTCCACCAACCTTCGTTTAACCAATTAACAACGAAGCCTATTTCCCTCACTCTCTTAGCCAAAATCGTCACCAACAAATCCGATGGTCCCGTGCGCTAGACACACCGATCCTTAGCTTTCCTCCGCCACAGCATCGTCTCCGAACAGCACTGATTTTCCATCCTTCGAACAGTCAACATCCTTGACCGGGAATACACCCGTAGATCAGTCACTCACTCATCTTATACATACGCATCAGCGTAACTGTCTTCTTTACAAGTTGTTAGAATAAACGGTGATATGTAACTTACTATACAGTGTTACATTCATTTAACCACCTCTGTTATCTTAACCGAAACAGGGGAACGACTAATTCGCGGCGTCGATTATCATAATCGTAGCAAAAATTTACGTCTCCCGCTCACACTTTTCCCTCGCGATCGCGTCTCTACGCGAACGGTCGTAACAGCTGCGATGGTTGGACCGACATATACATATTTTACAAATTTTATTATATTATTATCCATATAAAAATTCGTAGTATAATAATCATTATTTTTAAGTATTAACACGTTGACTGCCACGACACCTGTATTCGGGTGTCAGCAAAGTTTCTGACCAGGCCGCGTAACCCATATTCGGGTGTCGCTTATTTGACTACTTGCGAAGGATCTTCGTAGGTATTTGAAAAGATATTCCATAATAATAAAACTGTTGAATTGTTATAAAATAGAAATACGAAAATGGTTCATTAAAAAATTATTTAGAATGTAAAACCTTAAAGCATTCTATACGTAGCTGAGGTTGGTCGGGACAATTTGGTCAATAAGTTGTTGTTTTCCTCAAATTCTTTTGTGCCATTGTTCGGTCCACTCGACGTCTTTTATTTGCATAACATAGATAGTTTGCATGCGCGTCTAATGCTTCTTCCGGAATCATTTTTGCGAATGGCGATATTATGCTGACTCCGTCGAAGACAAGGATTTTTTGTATTTTCAGACAACCTTAATAATTTTGCACCTAATAATTGTCTAAATATTCTAATATTTATATTTTTCCTTGTTGCAATTTTCTAAACCGTCAAAGCGTTTACAACAGAAATTCTCAGAAGGAATTGAATGCCAAGTTTTCTGTACCATTTGATTCCTTTTCTAATTGTGGTGGCATAAGAAACCATTTGGTCGGAATAATCTATACCACACTTTCCTTCATTATATTCAACGATAGATAGTGGTTTTAATGTTGCGAACAAATGAAACGAAAGATCATTCTTGAGATCACCACTTGAGCGACTCGTATTACTAAAACATCGATGGGGAGCACCTAGCAGAAAACGCTCGGTACTGCTGTACGCGTGGCCTGACAGAGATTTCTTTGAAAACACGCGTGACAGTCAACGCGTTAAAACCGTTATTAGATATTTATTTAATCAGTCTAAAATTTGTAGTACAATCATGAAAAGCTAACAATAGAATCACGTCTAGACTTTACAAGCATGCCGCAAAATAACAGTGTCATTTGTATTTATACAGCATTAGTCTGTTGTCGTCAGATTCACAGTGTCGCGGAATCAGTTATCGTCTGAGTTGAGTCGCCTTTCGGATACGTGATACACATTGTATAGACATTTACTGAAACAATTCTTTTGCCTACCAAGCATTAATTGGTAATATCTGATGAGTGAAGAACACAATTTGATTATTAGAAGGTTGATTTCTGAAATTTCTATAAAGAACGATTAGTTTAGTGAGGTAAATATTTTACACGAATGTTTATAAAATGAAAAAATATTCAACTACGTACTAGCTTTGTATGAATAATTTTAACCTAAAAATTTGTTCTGTGCTAAAATAGCAGTGGAAATTATACTACATGTAAAAGTGAGTCATAAAAACAAATACAATTTTCTTATTTTCTATCTTTTTTACTTTTATCGCAAGTTTGATTTCTATACATATAACTGTTTTCAATTTAAGGAGGAACTTATTTTCTTAAGGGCTTTTCATACAAATTTGAAAAATAACTGTTGTTTTTGATCCCTTATCTCTATCTTTATCCTTCTATTTTTGTGAGACTGTATCGGTTATTTATTCTTAATATTTACAATCCGAAGTCTAATTTATGTGCCGTATTAATTTTCTGTGAATAATTTAGAGATATGTGAAATGTTGCTATATATATATATATATATATATATATATATATATATATATATATATATATATATATACTGTTTGGTACCTATTAGAAGTGCGTTCGATCTAATGTGGAAAATTCTTAATTTTAATAAAATAGTCTCAAATTGCTAAGGCTGGGGCAAACTAAGAAGTTTCTGGAATATACAGGGTAATAAGTCGCCTCGCAGATATGTGTACATCGGGACAATATGTTACATATGTAATCCCTTACACAGTTTCATATTATCTTGTAAAATAATCATTCTTCTTTTAATATCAGTTGGTTTTTGTATTTTTATTTCATTTATCTCATAGGTTATAATTCCTTTAGGAAATTTTTGCAAAAATTTTCGCTGGAAATTTTCAGAAAACCTTATTCCTGAACAAAATTTGTTCTGTACTACGAACTGTCGCATTTAAATAAGAAAAATTCTATTTATTTAATTTTGTTATTAAGCTTCTTCATATCCAACTTCAAATTATCTGTAGCTTGTTTATAATTAATTAAGTTTGAAATGTTTGTTTGTTAGTTATTACAAAAGGGTCATAGCTAAGTTTTTGAGTTGTGCTCAGGTTATTATAACTTCAGTTATTATGCTCTGAGCGTCATGTTGTTTCTTAATAAAATTCTTTAGTCTCAATAATCAATTTTCTCTGTTCATAAAGATGGTGGTTGTTTATTTTAAGAATTTTGTTCTTAATTCCAAATATTGCGGACATTCTTTTATTATGCATTAGTTGGTATCCAATCTTCTTGGATGGGACGTATTGCATATTCCATTTTTATTTGTTTTATATTTTATCCTGTTTCCTAGACACACTGCACAATCACGTTTGTCTCTCTGCTAATCTAACTTGTACTATTATTCTTTTAGTTATTAACAATAATTTCATATCTAAGCAACTCACTTCAATTATGTTTTCTGAGTCGTTAGTATATTTATATACTTCACCGTTGATAATCCTATAGATTATTCTATTCTCTCCGTTTATTGCGACCCAAGGCTTACTGTAGGCCCTGTTCCTAACCGTCGCAAACAGATCGTCTTACATGACCGTCGAGATATACACAAAGTAGCGATAAACGCATAGTTGTCGTCAAGCAGCGAGTTCCAGAAACATCTATTCGCCTTCGGTGCGTTATTTTATCCGCATAAAGAAAGAAGCTGGTATACGTGATTAAGGCGCGAACGGTGGCGTGATCCGAGCGTAGTGGGGGTCGTATCTCAGAGAAGACAAAGGACAAAATGGAAGGGCAGTCAGTGGCAAATGAGAATTCAAACGGGATGCATCGAAAGGTTCAGACGAATAAAATCAAAGTCGCTTAGTCTAACGAACACATCGAGAAATATCATAAAATTGGGTCAAATTAATGTAACAAACTAATTGTATCATCGTTAAATCATTTGTGACGTATTCATTATAACTTTAAATATCGTTAAATATACACGTTTATATTAACCGTGTTAATTCAAAGTTAAAATCATTTGAACTATCTCTGTTATTCTAAACGAAACAGGGGAACGACTAATTCGCGGCGTCGATTATCATAATCGTAGCAAAAATTTACGTCTCCCGCTCACACGTTTCCCTCGCGATCGCGTCTCTACGCGAACGGTCGTTCTCGATTTGGTCCTTCGAGCCGGATCACGAGCATTGGACGATCAAGTGAACAGAGATACAGCAGTAAATCATACAGTGCCACATGATCACATCATCATCAGCATCGCAGCAACCGTTAGCGGCGAACCTCGCGCCAACAACTAGAGGGTCAACTTCCGCAAGGAAATGTCTTGCACGTCAAATCAGACACACACGGTGACGAGCAACGTTTCAATTCGCGACAACAAGGTATGTTCGTTCATTGTATTTTCTTTACAATCCGCTATAACATTTTTTTCATCTTTATTTTTACACTGCGATTTAAGACAAGAAAAATGATTGAAAGTTTCTTTTGTTCTTGTTTCAAATCATTTTTCCTTCTTAAAAAGGTTTTTAAGAAAGATGAAAAATATATTTTTCTCAAAGTATGATAGCGTTTGTGATAGATCATGTATGATCTTGTCCTTTCTTTGCAATGCTATATCTAGTGTCCTTAAATGTTCCATATCTTTTCATTTACTTATACTCTCATCTTATTCTTCTGGTCTGAAAGTATAACTGTTACAGCTTTTAATGGTGTTTTATATATATATATATATACATACATACACACACACTCATATATATATATTTATTTAAATATAATTAATTTATATTAAATTATTTTTTCTTTATTAAAATTTTAATTAATAATTAATCTTTCTATTGTAAATAAAATATTTTTATTTAAACTAAAATTTTTTAATAAAATTTATATATATATATATATTTATATTCATATTTATATATTTTTTATCCTATTTTTATCTATTTTTTATTCTAATTTAAAACTTATTAACAATATTATTATATATATTTTATTTATAAAAAATTTAATTTTAATTAAAATTTTATTCTCTCCGTTTATTACGCCCCAAGGCTTACTGTAGGCCGTGTTCCTAACCGTCGCAAACAGATCGTCTTACATGACCGTCGAGATATACACAAAGTAGCGATAAACGCATAGTTGTCGTCAAGCAGCGAGTTCCAGAAACATCTATTCGCCTTCGGTTCGTTATTTTATCCGCATAAAGAAAGAAGCTGGTATACGTGATCATAGGCGCGAACGGTGGCGTGATCCGAGCGTAGTGGGGGTCGTATCTCAGAGAAGACAAAGGACAAAATGGAAGGGCAGTCAGTGGCAAATGAGAATTCAAACGGGATGCATCGAAAGGTTCAGACGAATAAAATCAAAGTCGCTTAGTCTAACGAATACATCGAGAAATATCATAAAGTCGGGTCAAATTAGTGTAACAAACTAATTGTATCATCGTTAAATCATTTGTGACGTATTCATTATAACTTTAAATATCGTTAAATATACACGTTTATATTAACCGTGTTAATTCAAAGTTAAAATCATTTGAACTATCTCTGTTATTCTAAACGAAACAGGGGAACGACTAATTCGCGGCGTCGATTATCATAATCGTAGCAAAAATTTACGTCTCCCGCTCACACGTTTCCCTCGCGATCGCGTCTCTACGCGAACGGTCGTTCTCGATTTGGTCCTTCGAGCCGGATCACGAGCATTGGACGATCAAGTGAACAGAGATACAGCAGTAAATCATACAGTGCCACATGATCACATCATCATCAGCATCGCAGCAACCGTTAGCGGCGAACCTCGCGCCAACAACTAGAGGGTCAACTTCCGCAAGGAAATGTCTTGCACGTCAAATCAGTCACACACGGTGACGAGCAACGTTTCAATTCGCGACAACAAGGTATGTTCGTTCATTGTATTTTCTTTACAATCCGCTATAACATTTTTTTCATCTTTATTTTTACACTGCGATTTAAGACAAGAAAAATGATTGAAAGTTTCTTTTGTTCTTGTTTCAAATCATTTTTCCTTCTTAAAAAGGTTTTTAAGAAAGATGAAAAATATATTTTTCTCAAAGTATGATAGCGTTTGTGATAGATCATGTATGATCTTGTCCTTTCTTTGCAATGCTATATCTAGTGTCCTTAAATGTTCCATATCTTTTCATTTACTTATACTCTCATCTTATTCTTCTGGTCTGAAAGTATAACTGTTACAGCTTTTAATGGTGTTTTATATATATATATATATATACATACATACACACACACTCATATATATATATTTATTTAAATATAATTAATTTATATTAAATTATTTTTTCTTTATTAAAATTTTAATTAATAATTAATCTTTCTATTGTAAATAAAATATTTTTATTTAAACTAAAATTTTTTAATAAAATTTATATATATATATATATATATATTCATATTTATATATTTTTTATCCTATTTTTATCTATTTTTTATTCTAATTTAAAACTTATTAACAATATTATTATATATATTTTATTTATAAAAAATTTAATTTTAATTAAAATTTTATTCTCTCCGTTTATTACGCCCCAAGGCTTACTGTAGGCCGTGTTCCTAACCGTCGCAAACAGATCGTCTTACATGACCGTCGAGATATACACAAAGTAGCGATAAACGCATAGTTGTCGTCAAGCAGCGAGTTCCAGAAACATCTATTCGCCTTCGGTTCGTTATTTTATCCGCATAAAGAAAGAAGCTGGTATACGTGATCATAGGCGCGAACGGTGGCGTGATCCGAGCGTAGTGGGGGTCGTATCTCAGAGAAGACAAAGGACAAAATGGAAGGGCAGTCAGTGGCAAATGAGAATTCAAACGGGATGCATCGAAAGGTTCAGACGAATAAAATCAAAGTCGCTTAGTCTAACGAATACATCGAGAAATATCATAAAATCGGGTCAAATTACTGTAACAAACTAATTGTATCATCGTTAAATCATTTGTGACGTATTCATTATAACTTTAAATATCGTTAAATATACACGTTTATATTAACCGTGTTAATTCAAAGTTAAAATCATTTGAACTATCTCTGTTATTCTAAACGAAACAGGGGAACGACTAATTCGCGGCGTCGATTATCATAATCGTAGCAAAAATTTACGTCTCCCGCTCACACGTTTCCCTCGCGATCGCGTCTCTACGCGAACGGTCGTTCTCGATTTGGTCCTTCGAGCCGGATCACGAGCATTGGACGATCAAGTGAACAGAGATACAGCAGTAAATCATACAGTGCCACATGATCACATCATCATCAGCATCGCAGCAACCGTTAGCGGCGAACCTCGCGCCAACAACTAGAGGGTCAACTTCCGCAAGGAAATGTCTTGCACGTCAAATCAGACACACACGGTGACGAGCAACGTTTCAATTCGCGACAACAAGGTATGTTCGTTCATTGTATTTTCTTTACAATCCGCTATAACATTTTTTTCATCTTTATTTTTACACTGCGATTTAAGACAAGAAAAATGATTGAAAGTTTCTTTTGTTCTTGTTTCAAATCATTTTTCCTTCTTAAAAAGGTTTTTAAGAAAGATGAAAAATATATTTTTCTCAAAGTATGATAGCGTTTGTGATAGATCATGTATGATCTTGTCCTTTCTTTGCAATGCTATATCTAGTGTCCTTAAATGTTCCATATCTTTTCATTTACTTATACTCTCATCTTATTCTTCTGGTCTGAAAGTATAACTGTTACAGCTTTTAATGGTGTTTTATATATATATATATATATACATACATACACACACACTCATATATATATATTTATTTAAATATAATTAATTTATATTAAATTATTTTTTCTTTATTAAAATTTTAATTAATAATTAATCTTTCTATTGTAAATAAAATATTTTTATTTAAACTAAAATTTTTTAATAAAATTTATATATATATATATATATATATATATTCATATTTATATATTTTTTATCCTATTTTTATCTATTTTTTATTCTAATTTAAAACTTATTAACAATATTATTATATATATTTTATTTATAAAAAATTTAATTTTAATTAAAATTTTATTCTCTCCGTTTATTACGCCCCAAGGCTTACTGTAGGCCGTGTTCCTAACCGTCGCAAACAGATCGTCTTACATGACCGTCGAGATATACACAAAGTAGCGATAAACGCATAGTTGTCGTCAAGCAGCGAGTTCCAGAAACATCTATTCGCCTTCGGTTCGTTATTTTATCCGCATAAAGAAAGAAGCTGGTATACGTGATCATAGGCGCGAACGGTGGCGTGATCCGAGCGTAGTGGGGGTCGTATCTCAGAGAAGACAAAGGACAAAATGGAAGGGCAGTCAGTGGCAAATGAGAATTCAAACGGGATGCATCGAAAGGTTCAGACGAATAAAATCAAAGTCGCTTAGTCTAACGAATACATCGAGAAATATCATAAAATCGGGTCAAATTACTGTAACAAACTAATTGTATCATCGTTAAATCATTTGTGACGTATTCATTATAACTTTAAATATCGTTAAATATACACGTTTATATTAACCGTGTTAATTCAAAGTTAAAATCATTTGAACTATCTCTGTTATTCTAAACGAAACAGGGGAACGACTAATTCGCGGCGTCGATTATCATAATCGTAGCAAAAATTTACGTCTCCCGCTCACACGTTTCCCTCGCGATCGCGTCTCTACGCGAACGGTCGTTCTCGATTTGGTCCTTCGAGCCGGATCACGAGCATTGGACGATCAAGTGAACAGAGATACAGCAGTAAATCATACAGTGCCACATGATCACATCATCATCAGCATCGCAGCAACCGTTAGCGGCGAATCTCGCGCCAACAACTAGAGGGTCAACTTCCGCAAGGAAATGTCTTGCACGTCAAATCAGACACGCACGGTGACAAGCAACGTTTCAATTCGCGACAACAAGGTATGTTCGTTCATTGTATTTTCTTTACAATCCGCTATAACATTTTTTTCATCTTTATTTTTACACTGCGATTTAAGGCAAGAAAAATGATTGAAAGTTTCTTTTGTTCTTGTTTCAAATCATTTTTCCTTCTTAAAAAGGTTTTTAAGAAAGATGAAAAATATATTTTTCTCAAAGTATGATAGCGTTTGTGATAGATCATGTATGATCTTGTCCTTTCTTTGCAATGCTATATCTAGTGTCCTTAAATGTTCCATATCTTTTCATTTACTTATACTCTCATCTTATTCTTCTGGTCTGAAAGTATAACTGTTACAGCTTTTAATGGTGTTTTGTTTTTATCTCTTGAATATGAGGTGGAATGGTGTAATAGGTACTGAAGTACACTAGGTGATATTTAACCAATAATGCAAATAACATCGGCCGATTCTTAACGTCGATAAACGATAGCGTCGTTCGGTTGATTTCTCGATAAAAGCGTACCCGTTTCTTTTCGTCTTTCGCGTCTCACGGCTCGTGGTCGAATGTGCTTATTTTTTGGACCGAACTGATTCTTTTTCCGTTGCCCATCGATATCCCCACTGACGTGCGTTCGTTATAAGTGCCCTCGTGGCTGGCGCCTGTATGCCCTTCAGAGAAATTCGGCTGAAGGAGCGTGAAGATATCGATGACAGATTGAGTGCGTCGTGTCGCGTTTCGACGGCGTAGCGTAGCGCTTTGTATCGCGGAGCCGTTGGAAAGTTCCATAGTCCTTGTCGCCACAGTACCCCCTTACCAGTGATAACGCTACGTAAATAAAAGAATATATGGATATTACGAAGTAGTGTGCGCATTGGCCGGTTCTTAACACTTATCCGAAACCTGCCTGAAACCGATCGGGAAATCGGACTTATCGCCCAGACCGCGTAACGTATCTATTCCGGGTATTTTCTCCGTTTGTCGTTTGGTTATTGGCGTTCGCCCTGCTTTCGTCGCGGACATTCGTTTGGTCTACCGGAATTAGCACGTTGCGAGTCTCGGCGGACCTTTGTTCGAGGTCTTCGGGAATGACAAACGCAGGCTTCAAGCGATCTATGGAAACCGTTACGTCGCGTTTATTTATTTTTACCGTATATGTCTTATCACCTCTCTGTATGACTTTATACGGTCCATCGTACGGTGGCTGTAATGGTCCTCCAATCGCGTCGTGGCGCACGAATACGTATGGCGACGTCTCTAATTCCTTGAAGACGAAAATTTTCTTTTCGCCGTGGCGAGTAATCGGGTGTGGTCTGACCCTCTCCATGCGTTCTCTCAGCCGGTTCGCGTATTCCAAGTTGGCCCGTTGACTAGTTGGCAAAAAGTATTCCGACGGCAGACGTATGCCGATGCCGTAAATCATTTCGGCCGCCGTTGCGTTTAGGTCCTCCTTTATCGCGGTTCTTATACCTAATAAGACGATCGGGAGAATTCCGACCCAGTTGCTCGTGTCGTGGCATTTGATCGCCGCCTTTAATTGTCTGTGTAGGCGTTCTACCATCCCGTTAGACGCTGGATGGTAGGCCGTTGTACGCAAATGTTTGACGCCGAGCAACCGGCATAATTCCTCGAATAAACGCGATTCGAATTGACGTCCTTGATCAGTCGTAATTTTCAAGGGTACGCCGAAACGAGATATCCAGGTAGAAAGGAGGGCCGAAGCCACGGTTGACGCTTCCATATCGGCGATAGGTATGGCTTCAGGCCAACGCGAAAAACGATCGATACACGTAAGGCAATAACGGTATCCTTGCGAATATTGCATTGTGATGATATCTACGTGTATATGCTCGAACCGGCCCGCTAGCGTTCCGAACGTTCCGACAGGCGAGGATACGTGTCTGGTGACTTTGTTGCGCTGACACGGTATGCATTGTCGTGTCCACGTTCGGCAATCTTTATTTACCGACGGCCAGACGAAGCGCGTCGCTACCAATTTTCGCGTAGCTCGCATCCCCGGGTGGGAAAGTCCATGTAGCGCTTGGAATACGGTGCGGCGTAACGGTTCCGGTACGTACGGTCGCACGGTCTCGGTTTTAATATCGCAGTATAACTCGACGTTGTGATCGGGAAATCGTACTTTTCTCAGCTGCAACGCGCTCGAGCCAGCGTTGATAATTTTGCGTAGCTCGCTATCCTTTTCTTGCGCTGCAGCTAGCGTATGGTGATCTATTGGTTTTCCGATCGCTTCGATGCGAGATAGAGTATCGGCTACGTTATTTTCTACCCCTTTTATGTGACGGATATCCGTCGTAAACTGTCCGACGTAGTCCAGATGTCGAAACTGTCTCGGCGAACACTTATCGAGGTTCTACAAACATTGTGGCCTTTTTCCTACTTAGTTCGGTAATTTTCAATTTTAAGGTGTTGAACAATTTCGTTTCGTTGTAATTTAAGATTTGTTAACGAGCACTTTTCACAAACTGACCGCTGTTACTTATTTATGTATATATATATATTTAATTAAAATTTAAATTTATTATTAATAATAATATTATATATATAATATTAAATTTATCAATTAATTATTAACAATTTGGGTATTAGTTAATAAAAAAATATAATAATTAAATTGCATTTAATAGTAATTCTTAAAATATATCTAACTTTTTATAAATAATTCAATAATTTTTATTCCTATAAATTAACTATATAATTCTAAAATTACTATTAAATTACAATTTAATAAATTCAATTATATTTTAAAAATTAAATTTATAAACTATATAATAAGCTAAATTAAGCTTATAGGTTCATACCCTATCGATAAATTCAAAAAATTTTTATATAAAATATAAAAATATAAGTAATATGTCTGATAAAAGTTATATTTTGATAAAATATTTATGTATATAATTAAATTATACTATTACTATTTATATAATAAGTTAAAAACTAATAGAAATTTTTCTATATAAATTTTATTTTTATATACAATATTTAATTTTTTCAAAAAAAAATTATTTATTTTTTATAATAAAATATATATATTCTCTTATTTATCAGTAATTATTTTATTTTTTATTATATTAAATTCATCAAGAATTTACATTAAATGATTATCAATAGAATTTTCAACAATTATTTTAACTAGAATAATTAATATTAAATCAAATAATAAAATTGTTAGAATCATATATTTTATAATATCATCAATTTCAAGATTATTCATTATTATTATTATTTCTTTAAATTATACACAAATTTTTATTTTTAAAAATTATATAATTAATTTTCTAATAAATTTATCTATATTTTTAAAAATTGGTTTATTTCCGTTTTGTTTTTGAATAATTTATATTTATAATATATCTTCATGAAATCAAATTTTAATTATTTCAACATTTATAAAATTTATTCCAATTTATTTTTTTCTTCAATAACTTTCATTACACCATATCTAATTCTTACTTTATTTATTAATAATACATTCATTGCTTTATATACAAATATAGACTTCTCTATAAAAAAATTATTTGGATGTTCATCAATTTTTAATTCATTATTTTTTTATTTCATTCTTCATACTAATAAAACTTATTCATATTATTAATTCTAATTTATTTATGTATATTTTCAACTTTAATATATCTTTTTTATTTTTATAATGTAAATAATTTAAATTTTAGAAATTTTTCAATATATTCATATTTTAATTAAAAATATATAGATTGGGGTTAGGTTTTAACATTTAAATTCTAAATATATATTATAATTTTTTATTCCACAAAAACATAATTATATATTTAACTCTTTTTCTTTCGAGAATATTAATATTATTAAATTATATTAATTAACCCTGATACAAAAGGTACAAAATTTATTTTACTTATTTAATTTTTTAAAATTTCATTCACATTACTAAATCTATTATTCATCATATTATTTCATAAATTATTACTTAAACAATTATTTTTTATATAATTTTACAAAAATATAATTAAATAAATTTTTAAACTAAAATATCAAATTTATAAATTAAAAAAAAAAAAATTAACTTTAATTATTTTTACTAAAAATAAAATATTATAAAAATTAATTTCTTATCTAAAAACATTTTCCAATATTTTTACTATGTTACGACTTATTCCATAAATGAAATTGACGGGCAATTTGTACACTTTTCAAAACTATTTTCAAATTAATTAATTTATTAATTTTACTTTTAAATCCTCTTTTTAATTAATATTAAAATATAATTATCCAAAAATTAAATTTATTATAACTCATAAATTCTTAAATATACTACATTTTGATTTGAATTAAAATTTTTTTATTAAATTTTTATTTAAATTAATTTTATATAAAAATATACAACAATATATAAACATCAACTTAAGTAAATCTTATCGTGGATTATCAAATTAAACTACAAGTTTCTCTAATAAGAATGAAAAGCCGCCATATAATTTAATTTTACTGATTCAACATTTAATAATAAATCTAATATTATTATTTTATATAATAGGGTATCTAATCCTAGTTTATTATTTTATCTTATTATTTTTATAAATATAAAATTTAATTTTATTATAAATTAAATTTCACCTAAAATATATAATTTTTATTAAATAAAATATATTTAAATATTTATTTATATAAATATAAATTAATAAAATTAACTTACAATTTTAGTTTAACCGCTATTGCTGGCACTAAATTAATCATTATTTATTTTTTTTCTAAATTTAACTTTCATTAATTATTTAAATTTAATTATTAAAATATAATAAATATTTAATTTTAAATTATTATTTATTAATACAAAAATATAATTAATTTAAAAATCATTATAAAATTTATTTTATATTATTAATATTATTAATTCTATTAAAATCAAAATTTAATATGCAAACTACATTAAACATAATTTTTTTAAAAAATTTGATTTTACTATATTTATATATATATATATGTTTATATTTATATATTATTTAATTATTTATATTATTTTTAATTTTATTTTATTATTTTTTTTATAAAATTTTAATTAATAATTACTCTTTTTATTGTAAATAAAATATTCTAATTTAAACTAAAATTTTTTAATTAATATTTTTTAATTTATAAATATAAATTTTAATTTTTATTAAAAATTTATTTTTTATTTTTTTTATATTTTCTATTCAATCCAAAATTAATCAATGATGCTATTATAAATATTCTATTTATAAAAATTTTAACTATAAATATATATATATATACACACACATATTATACATATATTATTTACTAATATTCATTTTAACACTATAGATTAGTATTTATCGTATAAATTTAATTTCTCAAAAATTTAATTTTTTATATTTTCTTTTCAATCCAAAGTTAATCAATGATGCTATTATAAATATTCTATTTATAAAAATTTTAACTATAAATATATATATATACACACACAAATATTATACATATATTATTTACTCATATTCATTTTATCACTATAGATTAGTATTTATCGTATAAATTTAATTTCTCAAAAATTTAATTTTTTATATTTTCTTTTCAATCCAAAGTTAATCAATGATGCTATTATAAATATTCTATTTATAAAAATTTTAACTATAAATATATATATATATACACACACAAATATTATACATATATTATTTACTCATATTCATTTTAACACTATAGATTAGTATTTATCGTATAAATTTAATTTCTCAAAAATTTAATTTTTTATATTTTCTATTCAATCCAAAATTAATCAATGATGCTATTATAAATATTCTATTTATAAAAATTTTAACTAAAAATATATATATATATATATACACACACAAATATTATACATATATTATTTACTCATATTCATTTTAACACTATAGATTAGTATTTATCGTATAAATTTAATTTCTCAAAAATTTAATTTTTTATATTTTCTTTTCAATCCAAAGTTAATCAATGATGCTATTATAAATATTCTATTTATAAAAATTTTAACTATAAATATATATATATACACACAAATATTATACATATATTATTTACTCATATTCATTTTAACACTATAGATTAGTATTTATCGTATAAATTTAATTTCTCAAAAATTTAATTTTTTATATTTTCTTTACAATCCAAAGTTAATCATTGATGCTATTATAAATATTTTATTTATAAAAATTTTAACTATAAATATATATATACACACACAAATATTATACATATATTATTTACTCATATTCATTTTATCACTATAGATTAGTATTTATCGTATAAATTTAATTTCTCAAAAATTTAATTTTTTATATTTTCTATTCAATCCAAAGTTAATCAATGATGCTATTATAAATATTCTATTTATAAAAATTTTAACTATAAATATATATATATACACACAAATATTATACATATATTATTTACTCATATTCATTTTAACACTATAGATTA
This sequence comes from Bombus vancouverensis nearcticus, assembly GCF_051014615.1. Classification (NCBI taxonomy): domain Eukaryota; kingdom Metazoa; phylum Arthropoda; class Insecta; order Hymenoptera; family Apidae; genus Bombus; species Bombus vancouverensis. Next base: position 50,463 of record NW_027468947.1, read on the forward strand.
GTATTTATCGTATAAATTTAATTTCTCAAAAATTTAATTTTTTATATTTTCTATTAAATCCAAAATTAATCAATGATGCTATTATAAATATTCTATTTATAAAAATTTTAACTATAAATATATATATATATATACACACAAATATTATACATATATTATTTACTCATATTCATTTTAACACTATAGATTAGTATTTATCGTATAAATTTAATTTCTCAAAAATTTAATTTTTTATATTTTCTTTACAATCCAAAATTAATCAATGATGCTATTATAAATATTATATTTATAAAAATTTTAACTATATATATATATATACACAAATATTATACATATATTATTTACTAATATTCATTTTAACACTATAGATTAGTATTTATCGTATAAATTTAATTTCTCAAAAATTTAATTTTTTATATTTTCTTTTCAATCCAAAGTTAATCAATGATGCTATTATAAATATTCTATTTATAAAAATTTTAACTATAAATATATATATATACACACACACACATATTATACATATATTATTTACTCATATTCATTTTAACACTATAGATTAGTATTTATCGTATAAATTTAATTTCTCAAAAATTTAATTTTTTATATTTTCTGTTCAATCCAAAGTTAATCAATGATGCTATTATAAATATTCTATTTATAAAAATTTTAACTATAAATATATATATATATTCACACACATATTATACATATATTATTTACTCATATTCATTTTAACACTATAGATTAGTATCTATCGTATAAATTTAATTTCTCAAAAATTTAATTTTTTATATTTTCTCTTCAATCCAAATCTATATATTTATCTATATATTATATAATATCTATACCTCGACGATACTCAGATTATCCTGATTCTTACTATTGTTGAAATTTAATTTCATCAATTGGAGCAATAATTTCAATAAATAGAATATTACTTTTTATTTTTATTATTTTTGAAAGATTAATTTCAAAACGATTAATTATATTTAAATTTCATCCATCTTCTCTAGAATGATTAAATAACTATCCTCCTTTAGATCACTCAATTATTGAAATTCCTTTAATTATAAATAATAAAATCAAAAATATTTTTAATAAATAAAATTTATAAATTTAAAAATAAACAATTTATTTAATATATTAAAATTATTAAAATGGCAGATTAGTGCTTTGAATTTAAAATTCAATAATAAAGATTTTTATCTTTTATTAATAAACTAATTTAATATGATTATAATAATGAATTTCAAATTCAAATAAATTTTAATTATTAAAAATTTCTACATGAAATATAATAACATTCCAAGATTCAAATTCTTTTTATTCTGATAATTTCATTTTATTTCATAATTTAACTATAATAATAATAATAATTATTATTTCTTTAACAACATTTTTTATTATAGATTTTATATATAATAACTTTTTAAATTTAACTTTATTTAAAAATCATACAATTGAAATTATTTGAACTTTAACTCCTATAATTATTTTAATAATTATTTGTTTTCCATCCTTAAAAATTTTATATTATATTGATGAAATTATAAATCCTTATTTTTCTATTAAAGCTATTGGCCATCAATGATATTGATCTTGTGAATATCCAGAATTTAATAATTAAGAATTTGATTCATATATATTAAATTATGAACTAATAAATCAATTTCGATTATTATAAACTGATAATCGATTAATTATTCCATTTAAAATTTCTATACGAATAATTATTTCTTCATTAGATGTTATTCATTCATGAACTATTCCATCATATTCCTGGTCGAATTAATCAATTAAATTTATTTTGTATTCGTCCAGGAATTTATTTTGGACAATGCTCTGAAATTTGTGGAATAAATCATAGATTTATACCTATTATATTAGAAAGAACTTCTTATGAATTATTTATAAATTGAATTAAAAATAAAATTTGAAAAATTAGTTAATTTAAATAACATTATATTGTCATTCTAAAATTAATATTTTATTATTATTTTTCTATCATTAGAAGTCAGAAATAAAGAATTGATCTTTTAAATCAATTATAGTAATTAAAATTTACTTCTAATGAATACCACAAATAATACCTATTAATTGATTAGTTATCTTTATAATATGTTTATTTACTATTATAATTTTAATAAATTCATTTTTATTATATATTATCATAAAAAATATTTATAATATAAATAATAATAATAATAATAAAAATAATTTAATTAAAAAATGAAAATGATTATGATAAACAATTTATGTGAAATATTTGATCCTTCAATTAATAATTATATTCAATTAAATTGAATTTTTATAATTTTACCAATTATTTTATTTCCAAATTCATATTGATTAATTCCTTCGCGAATTTTAATAATTTTTAAATTATTTATTGAATATTTATTTAATGAATTTAAAATAATTATAACTAATAAATATTCGATAAATATTTTTTCATTCTTAAGAATTATAATTTATATTATAATATTAAATTTATTTAGATTAATTCCTTATATCTTTACATCAACAAGACATTTAATATTTAATCTATCAATAGCATTATCTTTATGATTAAGATTTTTAATTTACTCAATTATTAATTTTCCTATAAAAACTTTAAGACATTTAGTACCATTAAATTCTCCAAAATTTTTAATAAATTTTATAGTAATTATTGAACTTATTAGACTTTTTATTCGACCTTGAACATTATCAATTCGTCTTTCAGCAAATTTAATTTCAGGACATCTTATTCTTATTTTACTAAGAAATTTTATAATAAACTTCATTATTTTATCACCATTAACTTTAATAATTCAAAATATATTATTAATTCTAGAAATTTCAATAGCTTTTATTCAAGCTTATGTATTCTCAATTTTATTAACATTATATTTTTCTGAATCAAAGTAATGAAAAAAATCTTTCCTTTTCATATTGTTACTATTAGACCATGACCAATTATTGTTTCTTTTAATACTATAAATATATTATTAAGAACAATTTTATGAATTTATTTAAATAATTTATTAATTATAATCTTAAATTTATTAATTTTAATTTTATCAACAATGATATGATTCCGAGATATTATTCGAGAAAGAACATTTCAAGGAATACATTCTTTTTATATTTTATCAATAATAAAATTTAGAATAATTATATTTATTATTTCTGAACTATTTTTTTTTATTTCATTTTTTTGAACATTCTTCCATAATTCAGTTTCTCCTTCAATTGAAATTAATTTAATATGACCACCTAAAATAATTAAATTTTTTAATCCATTTGAAATCCCTTTATTAAACTCAATTATTTTAATTATATCAGGATTTTCAGTAACATTAAGACATTATAATATATTAAATAACAAATTTAAATCAAGAATATCAATATTAATATCAACAATTTTTTTAGCATTTTATTTTCATTTTATACAAATTTTTGAATATTATAATTCATTCTTCTGTATTAATGATAGAATTTTTGGATCTATTTTTTTTTTATCCACTGGTTTTCATGGTATTCATGTCTTAATTGGAACATTATTTTTATTATATTCTTTAATTCGAATAATAAAAAATCATTTTTCAACAATTCATCATATTAATTTTGAATTTGCTATTTGATATTGACATCTTGTTGATGTAATTTGATTATTCATTTACATATTTTATTATATCATTATAAATTAAATTAAATTTTAAATATATAGTATAATTAAATTACATTTAATTTCCAATTAAAAAATTTAATATTAAATTAATATATTTAATTAATATAATTTATTATTTATTAACTTTTATAATATTAATAATTATTTTTTTATTAAATAAATTTTTATCAATATATAGAAAATTTAATATAGAAAAAAACTTAACCTCATGAATGTGGATTTAATCCAATCACAAAATTAAATATTCCATTTTCATTACCATTTTATTTAATTTCATTAACATTTTTAATTTTTGATGTAGAAATTATTTTACTAATTCCTTTAATTTCATACATCAAAACATTAAATTTTTTATATTTATTTATTTTAATAATTTTTTTATTTTTAATATTAATTTTTTCTTTATTAATAGAATGATCATGTAATTATTTAAATTGAATATTTTAAACTATTCTAATTAAATATTTTAATATATAAGGATTTAAAAAATAAATCAATCTTTAAGTCGAAATTAAAAGTAAATTTTACTTCTTATATAAGTTTAAATTTATATATTAAATAAAACAAATTTTAAATTGAAGCCAAATTAGAGGCATTTTATTGTTAATAAAATAATTGAATTTAATATTCCAATTTATTAATATATATATATATTTATATATATATAAATATTATATAAAAAAAATTATTTTAAAAATTATACAAAATTTAAAATTTAATTTAAGTTATATAGTTTAAATAAAACATTATACTTTCAATATAAAATTATTAATAAATAAAAAATTAATTGTAAACAGAAATAATTGATTTAAAATATCATTATTTCTTATAATTTATTATTAATAATGATATTTAAAATTTAAATTCATATATATATGTATGTTATTTAAAAATTAAAAAAAATTTCCCTAATATTTTCAATATTATGCTCTAATATAAGCTACTTAAATTCTATAAATAAACAAATTTTTTTTTCTTTTTATTTAATATATGAATATAATTTAAATTAAATTAATATCATTAATATTAATAAATATAAATATAATAATAATAATAAAGAAATTTTAAATATAAAATTTATTTCTAATATATCACAAATATATCTTATAATTTTTCCTATAAATTTTTCTAATATTCCTTTCTCAAAATAAAATTCATAATAAATTATTTTATTTATTAATTGTTTTATTATAAACTTATAAAAAAATTCTATTATAAAAAATCTTTTAATAAATATCTTACTTTTTTTAAAAAAAATTAATATTTAATATTAATATTGAAAATATTGATCCTAATAAAATTATTTTAAATACAAAATATTTATAAATACAAATTAAATTAATATTTAAATGATAAAAAAATAAATTAAAAATAAATTTTCTTAAAATTAATATTATTATTAAAATTATTGATATAACTCTAATTATAATATAATCTTCTCTTAAATATATTAAATTTATTATATAATTATTTATTATTATTGTAAATATTAATTTCAATTATAAATATTAATATTAAATAAAATTAAATAATTAGAATAATAATTATTTCCTAAACCGCCAACTAAATTAACTCATTTTAATCAATTTATATTTATTAAAAAATTTAATCTCAATAAAAATAATAAATTTCTTAAAATATAAAAATTTATAAACTTAAATAAGATAATAATAACAATTACAATTGTAACCTCATTCATTTTTAAATTAAATTTATAATATTAATTTTTTGATGACCAAATTCATAATTTATTCTAACTAATAATGATAGACCTATAACTCCTTCACATACAGAATAAATTAAATAAATTAAATAAATTCATCTATTAAAATCAATTAAAATTATATAAAATAAAATAATTGAAACTAAATATTCCAACCCAATTAAAAAATTTAAAAAATAAATATTATTTAATAAAATAACTAAAATTATTAAGACAAAATAATAAATTCTAAAATAAATTTAATATTAACCAACTTAAAATATTAAATTTCTTAATATAATATTAAATTTCAAAAAAATTTTATAAAAATATCTATAATTCCCAAAATTATTGTTTTTATTTAAACTATTTTTTGTTAAATTTATATATTAGTTATATAGTTTAATAAAAACATTAATTTTGTAAATTAAAAATTTAAAAATATTAATATAACTATAGATAATTTTAATATATTAATTTATTATTAATGTAAACTTTTATAATTCTATTCTTCCTTATATTTATAAATTTAAATATTAATTTAATTTTAATTTTAAATTATTTTTATTTAAATACCTTTATATCACCTTTAAAACAAATATTATATTTAATTTTTTATATTATTTTTATAAGAATAAATATCATTAACATATAAACAAATAATTTCATTAAACGTATATATCTTATTAATTATTTTTATTAGAGGAATTTTAATTTTATTTTCTTATTTTATTAGTTTAATTAATAAACCATTTAAAAAAACCAATTATTTAAATTTATTTTTTACAAATTTAATTTTAATATTAACTTTTTTATTCTTAATTAATCATTATGATATAAATATTAAAATATTAAATTTTAATTATTACAAAAATAATAAAATTTGTAATATTAAAAAATTATATTTAAATCCCAACTATTATATTCTTTTAATATTTATTATTTTCTTAATTATTATATTATTTACTATAACAAAAATTTGTTATATTAAAAACAAAAACTTACGAGCAAGAAAATGAAAAAAGTAATTTCATCAATTTATAAAATTCATATAATAAATTTACCAATATCATTTATTAAAATACTTGGAATATTTTTAATAATTCAAATTATCTCAGGATTATTTTTATCAATACATTACTGTCCAAATATCAATATTGCATTTAATAGAATTTCAAATATTGTAAAAGATATAAACTCAGGATGATTAATTCGATTAATTCATAGATACGGAGCATTATTTTATTTTTTCATTATATATTTACATATTTTATTTAATTTTATTTTATTTATATTAATTAACTTACAAATACCTTACATCTTAGGTGATCCAGATAATTTTAAAATAGCAAATCCAATAATTACACCAATTCATATTGAACCTGAATGATATTTTTTATTTGCATAGTCAATTCTACGAACAATTCCATTTTTACTAAAAATTTAAATTAATTATATATATATATGAGACAGTATATATCTCATTAATTCTTTCATTCTAGTTTTTAATTAAAAAACAATTGATTATGCTACCTTTGTACAGTCAATTATACTGCAGCCATTAAATAATTAAATCATTGGGCAGATAGACTTAAAATTAAAATCAATAAGCCATGTTTTTGATAAACAGGTGAATATATTTAATTTGCCTAATTCCTTATATATATATATATTTCAAAATTTATTAAAAAATAAAAATTTTAAACATAAAATATTACTAATATAATCATTATACTTAATTTAAATAAATTATAAATTATTTTTTTTAATAAATATATATTATTCAATTTTATATAAATTTCTTAAATTTTTAAAATAAAATTATTAAATTATTAAGTATTTATTAATAAAAATTATTACTAAATCAATATAATTATAATATAAATTTTTAAATAATAATAATAATAATAATTTAATTACATATTTAAATTTATAGATTATCCCATAAATTTTTTATATTTTTTATATATAAATTAAATTCATTTAAAAAAAAACTAGATATAAAAATAATCGATTAACATTTAATTTCTAAATATATATTATAATTTTTTATTCAACAAAAACATAATTAAATATTTAACTCTTTTTCTTTCGAGAATAATAAAATTATTAAATTATATTAATTAACCCTGATACAAAAGGTACAAAATTTATTTTACTTATTTAATTCTTTAAAATTTCATTCACATTACTAAATCTATAAATCATTGTATTATTTCATAAATTATTACTTTAACAATTATTTATTATACAACTTTACAAAAATATAATTTAATAAATTTTAAACTAAAATATTAAATTTATTATTTAAAAAAAAATTCAATTTAAATAATTTTCATTAAAAATGAAATATTATAAAAACTAATTTTTTATCTAAAAACATTTTCCAATATTTTTACTATGTTACGACTTATTCCACAAATGAAATTGACGGGCAATTTGTACACTTTTCAAAACTATTTTCAAATTAATTAATTTATTAATTTTACTTTTGAATCCTCTTTCAAATTAATATTAAAATATAATTATTAAAAAATTAAATTTATTATAACTCATAAATTCTTAAATATACTACATTTTGATTTGAATTAAAATTTTGTATTAAATTTTTATTAAAATTAATTTTATATAATAATATACAACAATACATAAACATCTACTTAAGTTTATCTTATCGTGGATTATCAAATTAAACTACAAGTGGCAGATAGCGCGGAGACAATGTATCTATGTGCTGAATCAAAAGTAAAACTTTTTTATTTCTAACTTTTCCAAAATCAAACTTTTACTAATATATTTGTGATGTTAGATTTACTTATTGATATGTATTTAATTATCATTTACTCAGTAAGCAAATGTGCTCCAAATTATATCGTGCTTGGTCTTATCTGAATGAGAAAAGTGTGACAAATATGTTGGTAAATGATTTCATTTACTACAATGAATCAAAAATAAAAAGAATTTGATTTATGAGTTGAGGGTCTCAGCTTGTGGGAAGTTTTTAATGTTTGCGTAATGTACGCCTAGTATAGGTGCTCACATAAACGTTGCACTTCATACTACCATTTATTGACTTACAATGTAACCATTCCTTAGACTATGAACTTACAAACTAGTATAGGGAGGCCCGATATTGTATTATGGAATAAACGTATGAGATATATAATTACGTATATATGATTACACAATTGCAGGGAACATTTTCTTAATTTAACTGTGTTTGTATAACGTGAATTCACATCAGAGACCAGGCCACACACCGCGGGCAGGATGGCGCCCAGATGTCTGCACATCCTTGGCGCGTGCCCTCAGTAGTCCTAAGTACCCACCCACCAGGGGTCTTGGAATTTTCATAGTTAAGGTCCTTCAGGCCAAGCGAGTATCTCTTGTCTTAGATTTCCTTTTACGTTTATTGTTTACTACGGGTTAACAGGGAAAGTAGGTTTTCCTCGCGTCTGCTATGTTGCGTTAGCAACTTTCTCACGAGGGCGGCTAAAACCCTTCCTGGTCCACCAACCGTCTTATTATCCAATCGGAGAAAGATGTCTACTACCCTCACTTCCTTAACAAAAATTATCATCAACAAGTCCGATAGTCCCGTGTCCTTAGACACACTCATCCCTAGCTTTCCCCAGACACAGTATCGTCAGTAAAACTTCACTTATTCCGTATCCTTAGAATAGTCAACATATCTTTACCGGTCTCTATCCTTATAACAGTCGCGTACTTAACGTATCAGTGTAACTAGGTTTCATTGTGATTGCTGAATTCATAATAAAGATTAATGAAAACAAAATTAATAGTTGTGTTACGACTCAGCTATTTTATCGTCTAACCCTCAAGTTTACGTGACATTTGCATTGTTCTTTTGTGATCTTTGCTTACAATCTTTGGTTCATTTACTAACTAAACATACGGTTTTCTTATTGCTATAATTTAATTTTCTACGGTGGTTAGCCACCAATATTTATCTTTATTGTCTTTGAGTGTCTCACTTAAATCTACGGTTGACAATTTATACATAAGTCTTATATTGCTATCCTTATGGTCTATGTCGCTATCGTACAGTATTTTTTATTATTACGTTTCTGCTGTAGTGATAGAATAATGCTAAGTTATTATTGTTTTGGATTAATTTCACGCTATCTAAACAGGTGAAGGATTCCGGGGGAAATAACCTGCTTTTTGAACGTGTTTATGGTATAACGGGTTTGACTATAGATTGTGGGCGACGATGAAGTTTATGATTATTTTGTGTATCTTTGACCAGTGGTCTGACTAATTTAAGAATGAAGAATCGATATGGATTAATTTGGGCTCTTCGTATAGCTTGTGATTTGCTATATTTGCTAAATTTCAATTCTGGCAATCTATATATTCCTAAACATGCTGTGATGTATTTTCTTTCAATGATTCTTAATTTTTCCGTGGCGTTGACACTTACATTGAAACAGATTTAACGACCATACGTTAGAATGGTTGGTCTAATTAGTGTTTTGTAGCAGTGAAGTTTTATTGATCTGTGCGAATCTTTCGAGTAAGGTAGTCTTATGAGCTATAAGAAGAATTTATCTGCTTTCTATAACTGTGTCTTTATGTTGTCGTTGTGATTTAACCCGAAGTTTAGATGGACTCCGAAGCATCTAACTTTGTTTGCATCGGAAAATTTTCCGTTGATATTTTCTGTTGTATGGAAGAATATTTTCGAATTTATTCTCACGTCGTACTTTGCTTTTGAAGTTTTTGAAATATATGGACTGAACGAGATTGTTTCACATTTATGGGTGTAGATTCTTAGCTTCCGTGTTGGAAAGCGTAATTTTCTACTTTCTTGACTAGGTCTTGCAGCTGGATTTTTATTTGTCACGGTTTATTGTTTCTGATGTATTTAACATATCATTTACGAATGCTATTGCTGATTTATTATTTTGATTGCCGTTCTTGTTCATGCCATACATTTATAATAGGACACTAAACATGGATATTGAACAGGATAGGCCGGTTTACCGTGTCTTACTGTAGATCTCGATGCGTTTGGTCCTTTTGCTTGATCCCTCTGAGAGGTAGAAGTATCTATCATTTTCTTTTTAATTTTTCCTTTATTAAACGTTCTTATTTGTTTCTACAAATACTTACATTTTTGTATCATTTGCTAATTACTATAGCATGGGCATTTCTGTGCTATTACCCATAATAAAAAAAAACAAAATAAAATAAGGAAGGTTTTTAACGTTTTAATTAGAATGTATGGGTGTGTGATTTGTCAATAATTGAGGATGAGTAAGGATAACTATTATCATTATTATTATCATTATTCTTATCATCATCATCATCATCATCATCATCATCATCATCATCATCATCATTATCATTATTATCATTATTATCATTATTATCATTATTATCATTATTATCATTATTATCATTATTATCATTATTATCATTATTATCATTATTATCATTATTATCATTATTATCATTATTATCATTATTATCATTATTATCATTATTATCATTATTATCATTATTATCATTATTATTATTATTATTATTATTATTATTATCATCATCATCATCATCATTATTATCATTATTATCATTATTATTATTATCATTATTATCATTATTCTTATCATCATCATCATCATCATCATTATCATTATTATCATTATTATCATTATTATCATTATTATCATTATTATCATTATTATTATCATCATCATCATCATCATCATTATTATCATTATTATCATTATTATCATTATTATTATTATCATTATCATTATTATTATTATTATTATTATTTTCCGTGTCCCTTGGTTCTCCTGTTATTTCTCATTCTTCTATTACGTGTCTCAGGTCTTCTTCTTTCTTTTTACATAGCTTGCATCTTTTTTCTCCCTCTTCTTTCCAGTATTCCCTTGATTTAGTCTCGTTCCCACATCTGAATCTTGCTAATATTTTTCTGTCCTTCCACTTCATCCTCCCTTCTAAGTATTTTGCTAACTCTTCTTTGGCGATTTTTCTATAATGTTTGTCATATTTTGATTCCCTTATCCTTTCCCCCCTCTCTTCTGCTTCTCTCTTTCTCCTTTCTTCTATAATCTGGTCTAGTGTCATCTTTTCTTGCTCTTCTCTTACTTCCATCTGTGTCCCTCCATTTCTCATCCTTTCTAGTCCCTTCTTTCTCTTTCTTGCTCTTTTCCGTTATTGGCCATTTCCCCAGTTTCTCTCTCTTTCCTTTATGCACTTCTTTACTAGTTCCTTTTTTGACTCTATGGCTTTCCCTTCATACCTTGCTGCTCTTCCTAATACTTTTTCTTTGATTTCTGTTAGCTTACATTCTTCTATCGATATATAATTCGGTGTTGTCATATCTAAACCTAAGCTCCATTTCACATATCTTCTTTGTATTCTATCCAGCCTTTCTTCCATGTTCCAGCCTCATACCTATGCTCCAAACAGCGCCACGTTCTCTACCAGCGTTCCAAACATCTTCATTCTCCTCTTGTTGTCCTGTTTGGAAATTTTTTCTTCCACGCTCCATGTTTTCTTCATTGCTATTCTTGCTCTCTTTTTCCTGTCTTCTATATGTTTCTCATCACTACCGTTTTTTCAGTAGTATGTACCCTAGGTATCTTATCTCGTCCACTTCTTCTAATTCTCGTTCTCCCCATTTCCATTTTCTTTGTCTCCTCTTGTTCTTTCGTTTTTTTCGAAAACTACACTCTTGGCCTTTTTCGTGCTCAGTTCCAATTCGGTTTCCTTTAAAAATATTTCGAATCCCTTTAGCATTTCCTTTAGCTTCTCCTCTCTATCAGCCATCAGCACAATATCGTCTGCATATGTCAATGACCATACCTTTCTTTCTCCTGCCACTATGCCCCCCCCGACTTGTCCTTTCCTTAATTCTTCTTCCAGCCCCGCCACGTAGATGTTAAATAGGGCTCAACGGGCATCCTTGTCTGACTCCCCTCACTGTCCAAAATTCTTTTGTGTTGTTATTCTTGATTCTTACCACATTCTTTGTTTCTGCGTATATCTCTTTATTCCTTCTGGTTAAGTTTTCGTTAATCCCCATTTTTCTCATTTCCTCCTCCAATTTCTTTCTGTTTAGCCTGTCGAACGCCGCTTTTAAGTCCACAAAGCAGGCATGTAGTTTTTCTTTTTCTCTACTCAATTGTTTGTCTATGATATGGTTTATCACAAATACCGCGTCTTTCTTTTCTGAATCCGAATTGGCTCTCTTTCAGTTTGTTTTCAATCTCTGCCTTCAGTCGTTCGTGCAGTATCCCTGTATGCTGTATCCATTAATGTTACTTTTCTGTAACCCTTCCCTGCTCTCTTGTCCCTCTTTTTATATATCGGACATGTTTGCTCCTTTTTTCCAATCTTCTGGTATCCTCACCCCATTCCATATTTTCCTTAACAGAGCCCATAACGCTTCACCCGCTTCCTTCGGTGCATACTTCCATACTTCATTTTCTAACCCGCCTTCCCCCACTGCTTTCTTCTCCTTCAAGTTTCTTAGTTTGTATATCACCTCTTCCATCTCTATATATTATCTTCTCTCTCCTCCATTATTTTCTCTTCTGCTCGATGCTCCTCTTTTTTCCTGCCCTCTTTGTGCTCTGTTCCTTCTAAAATTTCCATAAAATGATTTTTCCACTCTTCCTCGCTTATTTCATATAATCTTCATCTATATTCTCTCTTCTTCTTCTGTATTTATTTATGTATTTTCACGCTTCTTGTTCTGTTTTGATCTTCTTGATTTTCACCATTTCTTCTTCTTCGTATCTTTCCTTTCTTTGTTTGCACCTCTATTTGAATGCCTTTTTTCCTCCATAAGAGCTTCTCTACTGTATTTTCCTTTCATAAACTTTGTCACCTTCCTTCTCATCTCTCTTTTACTCTCTTTTCCTCTCTCTCTGTTCCTTATCTTTACTTTCTTCTTTTGCATTGCTTCGTTTATCTTCTTGTTGATTTCTGTCCACATTTCCGCTACTGTTCTTCCGTTGCAGGTCCAGTCTTTACATTCGTCCAAGTATTTTTCCACACTTTTGTTTGTCCATTCCCTCTTCTCCTTCTCTTCTTCTTCCTTTTCCTCATTTTTTTGTAATTCCGCCCCCCCCCTATTTCTATTTCTAACGGCATGTGGCCTGACTCTGTTCTTTTTCCTATTTTCATGTAAATTATTTCTTCTGTCGCCTCCTGATTGCCAATCACGTAGTCTATTACTGAGTTTCCTCTCTCGCCAATATAGGTCCGCTCCTCTCCTTCTTTATCGCTGCCATTGATTATCTTTAGCAGTGTTCTTCCTTCCATGTTTATTGTCTTGTCTTTTGATCGTCTGTTTTTTTCTTTCCCTACGTCCTCGTTTATCGACCCTCCCTCTTCTCCCGTTCTTGCGTTCCAGTCTCCGCCGATGATCACCACTTCCTCTTCTCTTCCGTCTACTCTTTCCTCTTTTTTTTCCATGTCCCTTATGTATCCTGATTATAAACCATCATTATCCTATACGTCTTGTAATTGTATATTATTTTTCTTCCAACTATATTATCACTAATTCCTTTATATCCTATTTCTCTTAGGTTTTTATTTATACCCGTTATTATTCTTCCCTTTGCTCTTCCTTTTTTCCTTACTGTCATTGCTGCCCTGCATTTCCAGTCGAATTCTTTGGGTAGTCTATATTTTAACTTTTCTCTTTTGTCCTTACTTATTAGCCCTGCTACATTTCAGAAGCACGTTTTCATCCCCATTGTAGTCCCCCCTCCTGTTCCTCTTTTTTCATTTTCCTTCCCCTCTCTTTCTTTCTTCCTCCAGCCTCTCTCCGTTTTCGTTCCACCTGTACCATTTGTTCTCTATTGTTAGTTTCTTGTATCCTGTCCTTACATATTCGCCTTGTTCCATTCTTTCTCTGGCTACCCTTCTTATGTGTTGCTTCCCATCCCTTTCTTTTTTTGTCAGATCATCGTCCATGTATACACCCTTTTCCCATTTGCTTTTCTCCTTCATTATCCTTATTTTTTCCTCCATTGATTTCATCGTTGCCACTATTATTGTGTTCTTTCCCCCCCCCCCACCCCACCTTTATCATATGTGCTTTTTCTACTTCTGCCCCTATCCTCATTTTTTCGTTTATGAACTCCTTTACTGTCTCTTCATTGCTTCCTTCGTTCCAGTCCACTCCCTTGATTACTATGTTTCTTCTTCTTTCCTCTCTCTCTCTGTCCTGTCCTGATCCTCTCCAATTCTTCTGATTCTACCCAATAATTCTTTCTTTTCCCATTCCCACTCTCCTTTCTCTCTGTCTGTCTCTCTTTCCCTTCTTTCCCTTTCCTCTTTCATTTCTCTCTTTAGCTCCTCCACTTGCTTTTCCAATATATATATATTTTATTTCCTCGATCATTGCCTCGAATCCTCTTTCCATTTTCTCTATTTCTTCCACCACTGCCTCCATTACTTTCTCTCTGGCTGGTGTCTCTTTTTCTGTCGAACTGTATTTGTCCAGTGTATTTTTGAAGACTGCGTTACCAGTACTCCTTGGTCTTCCCCTGTTTGTCGCCATCTGCCGTCTCCCTACCTTACTTTGTTTTGCCGCGCTTCTAGCCTCCTAACCTCTTCTTTTCTAGTTTTTCTTATTTGTAGCATTCTCTCGTTCTTGTCTCCTTTTTCGCTTTTCTTTTGCCTTCTCCTTGTATGCTCACTCTTTATTTTCCCTTCTTCATGCCTCTTTATGCTTCCTGTTCCTTTTTCCCTTCACACTTCACTTTTTCCACAGAGATCTCCGTCCGTGTGTTACCCTCGGCCCGAACCGAACCGAAAGCCCAAGTAAGGATTACTATTTTTGGCAAGCGAGTTTATGTAATTGTCCATTTTGTCGTGATATGCTTTAGAGAATTTTGTGTGCACTTAGTATCGATGTTAGTATAGTTGATATATACATATACATATATATATATATATATATATGTATTTATATTATATATATATATATATATATATATGTATGTATATTATATATATATATATATATATATATATATATATATATATATATATATGTATGTATATTAGTTAGTTAGAGGAGGTAGAACAAGAATTTTCGCGTTGATGGATTGGATAAGAATGTGAATATTCGTTGTTTGATATATATTTATTCCTACGTTTGCCTTCTTCTTCTCTTTTAATTTCGCTATAGTAGTTTGTCGTTAGAACCAAAGCTCAGTTCATTTACTACGATGGTTTCTATTGCCACAATTTTCTTGCCCGTCGAGTTTAATAATCGAGGATGATTCCAACGATCCTCTCTGTGTGGGGTTCGTGTGGTTTCGCAAGCCTTGCCCAAAGACGGGCAATATTTTGACAACAGTGGGAGGAGGAATGCGAAGATCGATGGGTGTTTTCGATAATCGAAAACACCGTTTGCACAAGCCAACACAGCGAACGATCCTTTGGTTAAATTTTCGAAGGGAAATTGTTCTGCTATTTCTCTCTTACAATCGCATGCAATGATGGCAAGAATATCGGTAAATAGCAATGCCGGTATTGCTCTTAATTTTCGATTGAACCCGACGATGTATTTAATGGTCCTCTCTGTGCGGGACTTGTGTGATTTCGCATGCCTTGCCCAAAGACGGGCAATGTTTTGCCAACAATGGGAGGAGGAATGCGAAGATCAGTGGGTGTTTGAGTAGCTGAAAACACCGTTCGCACAAGCCGACACAGCGGACAACCCCTTTGTTTAAAGTTTAAACAATGATTCTATCCTCAAAACCGTTCACGAAAATAAAACGAGATCGATGGTAGGAAGTTCTAATTCGATTCTCGAGGGCAACGAAATTATCAGAGAAGAAGGAAATTTTCAAAATTAATTTTCTTACCTTGAGGAGTAGGTGCTGTCTGGCGCCATTACCTCAGCTGCTCCGGTGGTCGTCGATGTTTTTGTTGGGTTTATTACTTGAACTCGAATATAGTTTACTATCAACTTTTACTTTATTTATCTATTTCGATACAGACTGAACAATTTACTAACTGGATTAATATCGCAATTACAATGCCCGTTTCTGTCTAAGCGATGAAATGAGGACTTCAAAGATAAAATTTTCTTTTTATTTAGTCGCGGCTCTCTTTTCTTGACCGAAAACTTAAAGACCCCGAAACGCAAAATACTATACAAAATTTTTAAACGCAATGATGAGCGCAATAACGAACGTAGTAACAATGAACACAAAGAGTGAACAAAATAATAATGAACCGTAATAACAATGATCACTAAGAATGAATACAAAAATAATGAGCACAATATGGTACGTAAATTATAATGAGCACAAAGAATGATTAAAATAATAATGAGCGCTGCGCTATGTTGCTACGCTTATTTATAATGCCATCCCCCACGGAGTGGTGGTCCACTGGGGCTTCACTTCCGTGGGAATCGGGATGTTGCAGTTTGGGTTTCCTGAAATCGTACGTGGGACTGTCTTCTCATATCTATGATTCTTACCTCTGAATGAAAATCGACGCATCATAATAGTGTGATGCTGGTAGTGAACATCTTAAGAGAATCTTAATTAGCCTAGGCCCTGTTTTTAATATTTGATTTCATTCGACTGCATGTGGCCTTCTTTCATCTACTGGCCGTCGGTTTTTCGTAATCGCCACGCAAACACGTGTTGCCGTACGGGTATATGTGTCGCTATCGAGTTTTACTGCCTCGGCTCCCATTGTTGGCATAACATACGGTCAGCGTTACAGTTACGTAATTATTTCATTCTAACCACTTCTAGTTAATTATGATTGCGACAATAGATCATGGGAGTTGTGGTGTCTTCACAAGAGATACCCTGCTTTCTCCCATGGGTTATTTACATTTTCCATTTCTGCTGCTATATTTTTATTGATTGTAGTATAATTTGACATTAATTGATGTACGGTACAAGGAGAAATGAGAACATTCTCCCATGAGAATATTATATGTTTTACCAGTTTATATTTTTTAAATGTTATATTTTATAAATTATATGCATGCAAAAGATATGAAAGTTATAGAAGGAAATCTAAATAGAATCTTGTTATATTTTTTATTGATTACTATTAAGGTGTTTTGAAAGCAAAATGATAGCTTATACGCAATATTTTATTGTTTTACTTCTCATTAAATTATGCAAGTAAATCAGTTAGTCAATCAAAGTAAGACTATATATACATTACAAATAACTGTAACGTCTTAAAAATTACAAAATTCATTAATGGATATTGAAACATGGTAACATAATCCTTAGAAAGGTCTGTGAAATATAACACAAGGGTGAGCAGAGAGCAATCGCCGGTATCAACGAATGCCAAAGGATATGCCAAAATAGTAGGTCTTATTAAACGATCTTTTATTAAACGATCAACGCTTTTGCAACGATGTAAACATTTGAAACATCCAACACTGAAACGCTGGATATTTCTCGCCTCTCGCCGTAGAGAAAAGCTATAGAAATTACGAAAGTACGTATGCAGTGTAGGAAGTATCGAAGAAAGGATGTATTTAGTGATGGAAAATAATTCGACTCGAATGCGTTAGATGTTCCTAAGAATCATGCAATACTAAACCATTATTCAGATAAAAGGAAAGGAGAAGAAAAGTGGAAAGATTAGAAATGATATACTTGCGTTGCGAACTTTGGGACGGAAACGGAAAGAAGATGCGCATGATACGTTTAGAATATGAACATGTTGGGTAGTGGAGAAATGACACTTATAGATATATGGAAGGAAAAAAATAATAACGGATGGATTCTTTCGTTCGTGCACTTAAATCAGATGATCATGTGGTTAGTATGAATTTCTGTAATAACGTCATTGGAAGAAATGGAGTTAATTATTCCTGCGCGATATAAAACGCAGCATACGCCAACCTCCTAATTATGGAAATTTTCATCACTTTATAGACGAATATATTTGTATGATTTGAATGTACAACTATCTCTAAAGAAATTACATGTAGAATTTTAGCATGTTTCTCTTGGCATAAAAATTGTGCAATATGATCAAGCAACAGTGATATAAAATAATATCACGTTGCAGTTTATCTGAACGAAAAAACGAAATATTTACTTGTGTAATATTCACAAATAAAACTATGCAATTACCAGAGATATCGCAATCGATCGAAAATGTTGCACAATTCAAAACAGTTTCTTAAAAAAAGTTGAAAGAAGTGTTGGTTTATTAGATCATGTGAAACAAGAAAGTATTCACATAATGACAACTCCGAGGCTCTACTTCCTAGGATTATAGGATTTGGAGGTGCAGTTCTACCCCAGAAATGCTTGTAGAGCCTCTTCACCTCCCTTGCCTCTGGCGGTTGCCTGCCTGGTTCTAAGTAAGCCAAGTCATTGTTAACAATTACATCGGCCAACATCCTTGGACACATTTTAAAGATCTCCTGACAGCATGCGTTGACCCAAGATGACGGCATGCAGATAGGTTGTGTTCGCGTCGCTTCGTACACTGTCCGTGTGTACAAACAGTACGCCACGAATGTAATCCAGATGTCTTCACGTGGGCAGACGCCACCCGCCACCCGCCACCCGCCACGAATGCAAGCATGGTTTTGCAACCCTTGAAAACGCAAAAGCCTGAAAAAGGGGCAGAGTGGTCAACCCCTAAAGATACTAATATAAGCGCTACACCGATAAAGCAAAACAGCCCAGAAATCAAGAAGCGGTCTGATGAAGAGAAGGAGGATACTAAAGAAGAATCGCGGCCAATATCCGACATAAGGGAACGAGCTAGCGATATGGAAAAGAGGGTCCTACCATTCTGCCACGACCCGAGCAACAAAGTTAACAAGGGCAAACCGCAACGATAATGCGTTACTTTAAGGATATGAGAGGATTTGTGGAGAATCTCCTGCTCCACAACTGTCATCTAGCCGGAAGGCTAGAACAAGCTAAAAGCTAAGAATAAGGAAACTGCGATATTAAGCGCTGTGAGTAAGTCGCTGGAAGCCAGCAAGCGGCTTAAAACGGCCGTTAAGAAAACAACGAAGGCCGAGTCAAAACAGCTCTCGTACGCGGAAAAAGTGAAGATGGCCAGCAATAAAGCGGACAAATGGCGGTAAAACCACCGAGAAATGTGGTTATAATCCGGTCGGAAGTTGAGGATGGTGAAATAAGAACCAGCGGAGAAGCGCGCGACGCGCTATTCGCGCTAGTAATCCCCCGTAAAGGGGGAATACAAGTCACAGCAGTTGAAAACAAAATAAGCGACACCGGCCTAATCGTGGAAACGACGAAGGACTGAAGCCGGAAGGACTGAAAGCGTTCACAGAGGATGTACAGAATACACACATAACGTACGGACATTCGGAGAAAAAATAAAATAATCAGATGACTCATGCGAAAAATCGTTCTTCACATAAGTGGATGAATATCTGAAAAATATTCGAAATTCGAACATCTTACACATGTTCGCACATTTATCGAGAAGTGAGTTGTGTATTATACAATTTTTCTAGATGTATATGTTTTTTTGTCACATAAATGTTATTAGGCCAGTTGCTGAACAAGAGCATAAAGATTCATCACTTTGAGCAGAGGCATATGCTTGTACGAGTTTAAAATAATCTTCTTACCATTGAAATCTATCCATAGTTACGCTATAAATTATAATACAATTTGTATATTGTATTTGTATTCAACAGTACATCTCAACTGAACAAATGTATTGCGTAACAACTATTTATCACTAAAGCGAAGATGTCTAACCCAATCGAATTTTATTGTCAATGTTAGTATTATTTTAGAAATGATATAAATAGTAAAAATGAAAAGGAAACAACTTTTAATTCTCTGATAATTTAATAAGAGGAGCATCTAACGCTCCTTTTCTCTCGATCTGTTTAGCAATAATTTTATTCACTAATTTTTCGAGAGCTTCAAATATGATCTCACTGCGCTCAAGACTGTCAATAGACAACGTGCGGAGAAAACTTTGATGCCTCATCTGTGAAATGCTGTCAAAAAGGCTTTAAGTGAAAACATACATACATGCCTGTATGAAAACTGCAACTGCTCATGAATTCAATTTCGACTCGGATTTGAGAATCCTATAAGATATCATTTTAAACTATACTAAATATATAGAGTACGCTGTCCCGCGTATCCTGAAGATATCTTTAAAATGACGGTCCTACCAAATTAAATTCAGGCTGTTTTCTGAAACTGCTTAATCAAATGATGCATTGATTTATTTTTATAGTAGTAAATCTGGGCATCAGAAATTTGCTTCGTCCATTTGAAAGTCCATCGAACTCGGTCTATTTATCACCGTTATGAAACATATATACTCTAGTAGGAACATTCCTAACACGATAATGCTTAGAGGAAAGCACGCCAGAATCGCTGTCTCTCAAATCCATTCAATGAATAAGAGACGAATGAAGATGCGTATTATAGTTATATGCAAGTATCCGTAAAGTGGTGTGAGACGTTCGAACAGGTTTGTTCGATGAAAATCAGCTACATACTCTGTTCCGGGTGAAGAAATGAGCCGCAAGTGGAAAAGGGTGAAAAGGGAAGGGGAAATAAGGAGAATACAAAGAGTTGATGGATGTAAGGAATGGAAGCTGAATCTCAAAATAAAGAACAAGAAAGAACAAGCTACTTACGATAACACGATTGCTAGTCATCTGTTCTCGATGACGATTGCCTATACCACCGCCCTTGTCGAATATTTTAGCAGTTCTAGTATATTTGAGCATATTATATTTATATTTCGATGCACACTACCTCTTCGACCATTTATTTCCGTGATTATGACTGAAGAACAAACAGAAGATACTTATCGTAAATGAAATTTAAGCAAGAAGAAGGAACTTTTTGCGATGTTAACTCCAAATGAGAAAATATGTATATATCAGTATGGATCATGACCTGCCTATTTTTACATTAAATGTTTTGAAAAGTTGTATTTCAAAGCATGGCATGGTTTTCGTCGAAGGAAATCGTTTCGTGGAAGGAAATAGTTTCAAATAGTGAAAGAGCAAAATTATATAACTCTGAAAGAATAATATAATTTAACATGAAAATATTAGAAAACTGAGTACATCGAAATATAATAGATATTTTACAAGGGAAGTAAAAATATAGGTAAATAAATATAAGTAAAAAAGTATAAGAAATCATTTATTTTTTCTAAAATATATTTTGTATGGCGCGTGCTATCATTTTGTTATCTCAAATTTATCTTCTATTTATATTTCTTTACATAATTTTCACAATATATTTATGAATTAGATGTATTTTCATAACCTACTACTACCGTTCTACTAGCGAGTTTTCGCATGCTCAATGAGATATGTAGTATAGGAAGTGCATAAATATATATTTTTTATGTATCTTCAAACACGAACTAGAATATCGAGCATGTTATCATTTTCCTGTGGATTGTAAAATGATCAACCGTGGTTGATAAATTAACAAATTGTAAAAATTTGTCGATTTGTACTACGAGTGCGGAGTGCGAGTAGTAACGATAGTGAACACACAATTGAATACCCAAACGACAAAACTCCTGAGCTTTATACTTATTTTTACGTGGGTCCAAACTTTATCGATTCGATATAGGCTCCGACCGCTCTGGGTTATTTAAAATATATGTCGGGTTAAGATCGGAATTTTGGGCGCGTGACAACTCTTCGCGTGGACTAGCCAATGTATGTCCCATTGTATCGGCACCTCCGAGGTAACCTCACACGTGGCTAGGCCCGCTCTCGAGGCCGCATGCCGCCACAATCACACTTCTCGGAAAACCCATACAACCACTCGTCAGACCTCCGTTAGGCAAAACGTTTATCTCGTGACCGTGGCTACGTTCGGCGACCAATTGTCACCTCGAAGCCAATCTCGCTATCACTAATTTTAAACAATTACAGCTATAATAAAATCTAGGCTAAAGTACTAGAGGATGTTCCGAAAATTTCCAAGGAAAGGCTTCGGCTTTCCTTTCATCTCCGACATATAGGTAGAGAAATAGGAAAGGATAGGGGAAGACGTTTGGATATAGTGGATTTGAAGTACAATTTCATTCGCAAAATATAGCGAACCAAGAAAGAACCGTGGAAAGATTTGGACATTTGTGCGCTTCATGTGACGCTGGAGAGAAGAAAAGAAAAAAGAAACGAGAGGGAAGAGACCAAAAGAATGAAAAATGAAACCTTTCTTCACAAAAGACAGAAAAGATTCACTATGCATATTATTCGCTTCGCCTTATCGTTATCCACGTACGCACGCACGCACGCACGCACATTCACGGTTTCACCTTATACACTTGTTGTGTACTATCGTATCATTTTACCGACCAGTAGCGGTTGAAAATCCTATGTACTGTCTACCTCTCACTCGGTCGCAGATACATCGTTGAAGCCAGTTTAGACTCTAGCTCTGTTTAGACTCTAGGATATCGCGCGGGAATATACGCGCTCTTTCTCATACCTATAGAAATGTTAACTCAAATTTGGCGAAATTACTTATAATATTTATATTGATATTTATTTGATCTATTAGAATCGTTTTTAGATTAATATTTATATAATATTCCATAATCCATACAATGATTTTCCTCAAGCAAATAATAATTTAATATTTTTTTAAAAGTGTGATATCGTCCAAAACAATCGCTTCTGTGTAATGGAACATTGCAAAATTTACAGACAAAACATATTCTACTTCTTTTCTTTTTTAATTGTGCAAATTCTACATTGGGGTTTTGGGGCTTTTTTACTCCGACGACTAGACACTATGTTTATAAGTTTATGTTTTCCGAAATTTGATAGTCTTTGTGGGTGATCTAGTCTGGATGATCTGCTTGTCATATGTCTCATAAGTGTTTGCTGTACTAGATATTTCTTCGTCGTTTTCCTTTGATCCACAATCTTCTATCCACGAAATTATCACTTTTTGCAGGAAATTTTTTATATGTATTCTTATTCTATGGCCCATAATCATTCCCGTTGGGGCCCCGGGAGCAGCTCCTTTCGTCCCCTCGTAGTGCTGATCCCCACCGCTTGCCCTTCACCGTCGTTACTTCTGAGGTGATGGGCGTGATAGGTATTGAAGGAACACTCGAATATGTTTAACAATAAATATTTATTAACAAAATATATTCGCTGAGTATACTTGACGTAAAACTCGCGGTTATTAATTTCGGTTCGCGGTTCGCGATTACAAGTTCGAACTCGGGTAGATTCGGGTAGATACGATTCGATATGCGCTACGAGTTCGGACGATGATTGCCTGAGATGTCGAGCAACTCGGATCAGTGATTGCTGCCAACTATCAACTATCAATTCGGACAGGCGTCTCGCGACTGACTTTCCGTCACGATGATGCTGGATAGGAAAAACTATGATGGGGTGTGTCTAAGGATACGAGATCATCGGATTCGTTTAGGAAAGCGTTGGTTCGGAAAGTGAGGGAAGTGGACGTCGTTGTTAATTGGCTAAATTTTGAGTTGGTGGTTGGAAAAGGATACTAACCATCCTTGAGAGAAAGATGCTAGTAGGAAGCGTCGTACGTGAGAAAAGCAGATTTCCCGTATCTTCCCGTAGTAGGTGGTAGATTTAGGGACTATTGGGATAAAGACTGTTTGTCCGTTTGAAGGACCTTAATTAACAAAATCCTAAGATTGGGGTTAGGTTGGGGTTAGGTTTAATTAATTAATTTAAATAATTTAAAAAATAATAAATTTTATTTTATAAATAAAATTTTTTATTGATCATTTATTAATATTTTTATTATACTTACTTGATTAGGAAAACAAATAATTGAATACCCATATACTAATTTAAATATATTATTTACATCATTATATTTTATATATTTAATTTTCTCATTTTTTATAAATAATATTTGAGATACATTGAATACGAATTAGTTTCAACTTATTAACTACGAAAATAGGAATGGGGAAATATGAAAGAAAGTAGGAAACTAAGAAGTATGTTTTCATGCGGTCATAAAATTTGCTAGGGCATAAAGCCAGGTATAATTCCTTAGGAAATTTTGAAAACATTTGGGGGGGTGCAAACCCTTGGAGGCGGAGCAAAAGACATTTTTGCAATGTCCGTCTGTTGCGATTCTGTCCTGCTTCTGTCGTCCTGTTTCTTAAAAACTCTATAATTTTCACTGCTTTAATACTTTTCTTGAACTATCAATATTATATAGCAGTGCACTATATCCAATTAATAATAATAGCAGGATACTCTGAATTGAAATTAATACGTACGGTACATTGAGTACATAAAAAATAAATATTATTGTTGTTTAATAAAATAATTAAAATTAATAAAATTAAATTCACAATAACAAATTCTAAAATAAATTTAATATTAATCAACTTAAAAAAAATTAAATTACTTAATTTAATATTAAATTTCAAAAAAATTTTATAAAAATATCTATAATTCCCAAAATTATTATTTTAATTTAAACTATTTTTTGTTAAATTAATATTTTTAGTTATATAGTTTAATAAAAACATTAATTTTGTAAATTAAAAATTTAAAAATATTAATATAACTATAGATAATTTTAATATATTAATCTATTATTAATGAAAACTTTTATAATTCTATTCTTCCTTATATTTATAAATTTAAATATTAATTTAATTTTAATTTTAAATTATTTTTATATAAATACCTTTATATCACCTTTAAAACAAATATTATATTTAATTTTTTATATTATTTTTATAAAAATAAATATCATTAACATATAAACAAATAATTTCATTAAACTTATATATCTTATTAATTATTTTTATTAGAGGAATTTTAATTTTATTTTCTTATTTTATTAGTTTAATTAATGAACCATTTAAAAAAACCAATTATTTAAATTTATTTTTTACAAATTTAATTTTAATATTAACTTTTTTATTCTTAATTAATCATTATGATATAAATATTAAAATATTAAATTTTAATTATTACAAAAATAATAAAATTTATAATATTAAAACATTATATTTAAATCCCAACTATTACATTCTTTTAATATTTATTATTTTCTTAATTATTATATTATTTATTATAACAAAAATTTGTTATATTAAAAACAAAAACTTACGAGCAAAAAAATGAAAAAAGTAATTTCATCAATTTATAAAATTCATATAATAAATTTACCAATATCATTTATTAATTTACCTACTCCAATTAATATTAATTACTTATGAAATTTTGGATCAATACTTGGAATATTTTTAATAATTCAAATTATCTCAGGATTATTTTTATCAATACATTATTGTCCAAATATTAATATTGCATTTTATAGAATTTCAAATATTATAAAAGATATAAACTCAGGATGATTAATTCGATTAATTCATATAAACGGTGCATCATTTTATTTTTTCATTATATATTTACATATCGCACGAAATATATATTATTATTCATTTAAATTACTACAAGTTTGATTAATTGGAGTTTCAATTCTATTTTTATCAATAGCAACAGCATTTCTTGGTTATGTATTACCATGAGGTCAAATATCTTTTTGAGAAGCAATAGTAATTACTAATTTAATTTCAGCAATTCCCTATATTGGACAATTTACAGTTGAATGAATTTGAGGAGGATTTTCAACTAATAATGATACATTAAATCGATGTTATTCGTTTCATTTTATTTTACCATTTTTAATCTTAGTAATAGTATTCATACATCCAATTATTCTTCATATTACAGGATCATCAAATCCAATTCATTCAAAACTAAACACTTATAAAATTAATTTTCATCCATATTTCTCAATTAAAGATTTAATTACAATCATCTTAACTTTTATTTTATTTATATTAATTAACTTACAAATACCTTACATCTTAGGTGATCCAGATAATTTTAAAATAGCAAATCCAATAATTACACCAATACATATTAAACCTGAATGATATTTTTTATTTGCATATTCAATTCTACGAACAATTACAAATATACTAGGAGGAGTAATTATACTTTTTATATCAATTTTTATTTTATATTTAATTCCATTAATTAATTTAAATAATTTACAAAATAATAAATTTTATTTTATAAATAAAATTTTTTATTGATGATTTATTAACATTTTTCTTATACTTACTTGATTTAAATATATTATTTACATCATTATATTTTATATATTTAATTTTATCATTTTTTATAAATAATATTTGAGATATATTATTAAAAAAAAATAATTAGTTAATGAACTTGAATAAGTATATGACTTGAAATCATATTATAGAAATAAAATTTTCCATTAACTTTAAATAAACAATTATCTAATTATAAATTAAAATTTAATTATATAATTAAATTATTATAATTATTAAACATAAATAATTTATTTAATTTAAATCAAAATTAATTATATTTACATTTTTCTTTAATTTTAAATTTATCTAATAAATTTATAATTTATTTAATAAAACCTATAAATAAATTAAATATAAAAAATAAAAAATTTAATTTATATATATATATCTATAAATATATATATGTATATAAATATTTTAAAATTTAAATACACATAAATTTATATATATATATTTAATATATTTAAATACACACACAAATTTACTTATTTATATTTATATATATATATAAACACAAACACACTAATAATATTAATATATTTATATAAATACATACAAATTTATTAATATACACACATATTTAAATATATATATAAAATACACACACACACATATTTAAATATAATTTTTAAAATAAAATTAATTTTTATATTAATAATATTAATTAGAAATCAATAAATAAATATTAAATAATTTATTTATATATATATAAATTTAATAAAAATTAATTTTTTAATTAATTAAATTTATATAAACAAACTTATATATTTAAATATAATAATTAAAAACTTAATCTGTATATATACATATAAATTTTTATAATTTTTAAATTAATAAAATTAATTTAATATTAATAATAATTTATTATAAAAAAATTTTATTAAAAATTAAATATTTTTTTAAATACAAATTAAAATACTATCAAAACAATAAATTCTTTTATTAAATAAATTAATATTAAATATATTAAAATTAACACTAATAATTCAACCCAACATATTATTATTAATTTATCATATCGAATACGAGGTAATACACCACGAATTATAATTAATAAAATTAAATGAAATAAATAAACTAAAATAAAACTAAATGATCATCAATTTAATCCAAAAAACATTATTGTTAATAATAATCTTATAAATATAACATTTAAATATTCAGATAAAAAAAATTAATAGAAATAATCTTCTATAATATTCAACATTAAATCCAGAAACTAATTCTGATTCACCTTCAATCAAATCGAATGGAACACGATTTAAATCAATTAATGCTCTAATTATAAAAATAATATATAAAGGATATATATAAAATATATATATATATATTATATTGAAATTTTATAAATATAAATAAAGAATAATTCTCAATTAAAGTTATTAGTAAAAAAAAAACAAAAATAATAAAATTTCAAATGAAATTATTTGAGAAACTGAACGTAATGAACCTAAAATTGAATAATTACATAAAGACACTCAACCAATTATTATAATTGGATAAACCATTAATCTCAAAATTAATATTAAAAAAATAATTCTATAATCAATAAAAAGAAAAGAATATATTCAAGGATAAATAAATCATAATATTAATGATAAAAATATAATTATTGGACTATATAAATATAAATTATTAAAATTTAAAAAAAAAATTCCTTTGATATCAATTTTAAAGCATCTCTAAAAGGTTGAAATAAACCTTTAATTATTAATTTATTTGGACCTTTTCGTAATTGAATATAACCTAATATTTTACGCTCAAATAAAGTTATAAAAGCCACTCTAATCAAAATTATAAATATCATTAATAAAAAATTAAAAAAAAATAATATTATATATTATAATTTTATTATAATTTACTTAAATTCTAAATTTAATGCACTAATTTGCTAATATAATCAAAATTATTTATTAAAGTTAATAATATAATTTAATTAAAAATTATAGTCCTTTCGTACAAATAATTTATTTATTTTTATAGATAGAAACCAATCTGATTCACGTCTATTTGAACTCAAATCATGTAAGATTTTAAAAGTCGAACAGACTTAATTATTAAACTTCTGCATTTAAAATTTATCTTAATTCAACATCGAGGTCGCAATCATCTTTATTAATATGATCTTTAAAAAGATATTACGCTGTTATCCCTAAGGTAATTTATTCTTTTAATTTATAATACAAGATCATTAATTATTCTTTAATTAAAGTTTATATTTAAAATAAAGTTTTATAAATTTACTAATCCTCCCAATTAAATATTTATATTTAAAACATTTAAAATCTAATATATATAAATATAAAATTCTATAGGGTCTTATCGTCCCATAAATATATTTTAGCATTTTTACTAAAAATTTAAATTAATTATATATATATATATATGAGACAGTATATATCTCATTAATTCTTTCATTCTAGTTTTTAATTAAAAAACAATTGATTATGCTACCTTTGTACAGTCAATTATACTGCAGCCATTAAATAATTAAATCATTGGGCAGATAGACTTAAAATTAAAATCAATAAGCCATGTTTTTGATAAACAGGTGAATATATTTAATTTGCCTAATTCCTTATATATATATATATATTTCAAAATTTATTAAAAAATAAAAATTTTAAACATAAAATATTACTAATATAATCATTATACTTAATTTAAATAAATTATAAATTATTTTTTTTAATAAATATATATTATTCAATTTTATATAAATTTCTTAAATTTTTAAAATAAAATTATTAAATTATTAAGTATTTATTAATAAAAATTATTACTAAATCAATATAATTATAATATAAATTTTTAAATAATAATAATAATAATAATTTAATTACATATTTAAATTTATAGATTATCCCATAAATTTTTTATATTTTTTATATATAAATTAAATTCATTTAAAAAAAAACTAGATATAAAAATAATCGATTAACATTTAATTTCTAAATATATATTATAATTTTTTATTCAACAAAAACATAATTAAATATTTAACTCTTTTTCTTTCGAGAATAATAAAATTATTAAATTATATTAATTAACCCTGATACAAAAGGTACAAAATTTATTTTACTTATTTAATTCTTTAAAATTTCATTCACATTACTAAATCTATAAATCATTGTATTATTTCATAAATTATTACTTTAACAATTATTTATTATACAACTTTACAAAAATATAATTTAATAAATTTTAAACTAAAATATTAAATTTATTATTTAAAAAAAAATTCAATTTAAATAATTTTCATTAAAAATGAAATATTATAAAAACTAATTTTTTATCTAAAAACATTTTCCAATATTTTTACTATGTTACGACTTATTCCACAAATGAAATTGACGGGCAATTTGTACACTTTTCAAAACTATTTTCAAATTAATTAATTTATTAATTTTACTTTTGAATCCTCTTTCAAATTAATATTAAAATATAATTATTAAAAAATTAAATTTATTATAACTCATAAATTCTTAAATATACTACATTTTGATTTGAATTAAAATTTTGTATTAAATTTTTATTAAAATTAATTTTATATAATAATATACAACAATACATAAACATCTACTTAAGTTTATCTTATCGTGGATTATCAAATTAAACTACAAGTGGCAGATAGCGCGGAGACAATGTATCTATGTGCTGAATCAAAAGTAAAACTTTTTTATTTCTAACTTTTCCAAAATCAAACTTTTACTAATATATTTGTGATGTTAGATTTACTTATTGATATGTATTTAATTATCATTTACTCAGTAAGCAAATGTGCTCCAAATTATATCGTGCTTGGTCTTATCTGAATGAGAAAAGTGTGACAAATATGTTGGTAAATGATTTCATTTACTACAATGAATCAAAAATAAAAAGAATTTGATTTATGAGTTGAGGGTCTCAGCTTGTGGGAAGTTTTTAATGTTTGCGTAATGTACGCCTAGTATAGGTGCTCACATAAACGTTGCACTTCATACTACCATTTATTGACTTACAATGTAACCATTCCTTAGACTATGAACTTACAAACTAGTATAGGGAGGCCCGATATTGTATTATGGAATAAACGTATGAGATATATAATTACGTATATATGATTACACAATTGCAGGGAACATTTTCTTAATTTAACTGTGTTTGTATAACGTGAATTCACATCAGAGACCAGGCCACACACCGCGGGCAGGATGGCGCCCAGATGTCTGCACATCCTTGGCGCGTGCCCTCAGTAGTCCTAAGTACCCACCCACCAGGGGTCTTGGAATTTTCATAGTTAAGGTCCTTCAGGCCAAGCGAGTATCTCTTGTCTTAGATTTCCTTTTACGTTTATTGTTTACTACGGGTTAACAGGGAAAGTAGGTTTTCCTCGCGTCTGCTATGTTGCGTTAGCAACTTTCTCACGAGGGCGGCTAAAACCCTTCCTGGTCCACCAACCGTCTTATTATCCAATCGGAGAAAGATGTCTACTACCCTCACTTCCTTAACAAAAATTATCATCAACAAGTCCGATAGTCCCGTGTCCTTAGACACACTCATCCCTAGCTTTCCCCAGACACAGTATCGTCAGTAAAACTTCACTTATTCCGTATCCTTAGAATAGTCAACATATCTTTACCGGTCTCTATCCTTATAACAGTCGCGTACTTAACGTATCAGTGTAACTAGGTTTCATTGTGATTGCTGAATTCATAATAAAGATTAATGAAAACAAAATTAATAGTTGTGTTACGACTCAGCTATTTTATCGTCTAACCCTCAAGTTTACGTGACATTTGCATTGTTCTTTTGTGATCTTTGCTTACAATCTTTGGTTCATTTACTAACTAAACATACGGTTTTCTTATTGCTATAATTTAATTTTCTACGGTGGTTAGCCACCAATATTTATCTTTATTGTCTTTGAGTGTCTCACTTAAATCTACGGTTGACAATTTATACATAAGTCTTATATTGCTATCCTTATGGTCTATGTCGCTATCGTACAGTATTTTTTATTATTACGTTTCTGCTGTAGTGATAGAATAATGCTAAGTTATTATTGTTTTGGATTAATTTCACGCTATCTAAACAGGTGAAGGATTCCGGGGGAAATAACCTGCTTTTTGAACGTGTTTATGGTATAACGGGTTTGACTATAGATTGTGGGCGACGATGAAGTTTATGATTATTTTGTGTATCTTTGACCAGTGGTCTGACTAATTTAAGAATGAAGAATCGATATGGATTAATTTGGGCTCTTCGTATAGCTTGTGATTTGCTATATTTGCTAAATTTCAATTCTGGCAATCTATATATTCCTAAACATGCTGTGATGTATTTTCTTTCAATGATTCTTAATTTTTCCGTGGCGTTGACACTTACATTGAAACAGATTTAACGACCATACGTTAGAATGGTTGGTCTAATTAGTGTTTTGTAGCAGTGAAGTTTTATTGATCTGTGCGAATCTTTCGAGTAAGGTAGTCTTATGAGCTATAAGAAGAATTTATCTGCTTTCTATAACTGTGTCTTTGTGTTGTCGTTGTGATTTAACCCGAAGTTTAGATGGACTCCGAAGCATCTAACTTTGTTTGCATCGGAAAATTTTCCGTTGATATTTTCTGTTGTATGGAAGAATATTTTCGAATTTATTCTCACGTCGTACTTTGCTTTTGAAGTTTTTGAAATATATGGACTGAACGAGATTGTTTCACATTTATCGGTGTAGATTCTTAGCTTCCGTGTTGGAAAGCGTAATTTTCTACTTTCTTGACTAGGTCTTGCAGCTGGATTTTTATTTGTCACGGTTTATTGTTTCTGATGAAATTAACATATCATTTACGAATGCTATTGCTGATTTATTATTTTGATTGCCGTTCTTGTTCATGCCATACATTTATAATAGGACACTAAACATGGATATTGAACAGGATAGGCCGGTTTACCGTGTCTTACTGTAGATCTCGATGCGTTTGGTCCTTTTGCTTGATCCCTCTGAGAGGTAGAAGTATCTATCATTTTCTTTTTAATTTTTCCTTTATTAAACGTTCTTATTTGTTTCTACAAATACTATTTTTGTATCATTTGCTAATTACTATAGCATGGGCATTTCTGTGCTATTACCCATAATAAAAAAAAACAAAATAAAATAAGGAAGGTTTTTAACGTTTTAATTAGAATGTATGGGTGTGTGATTTGTCAATAATTGAGGATGAGTAAGGATAACTATTATCATTATTATTATCATTATTCTTATCATCATCATCATCATCATCATCATCATTATCATTATTATCATTATTATCATTATTATCATTATTATTATCATCATCATCATCATCATCATCATCATTATTATCATTATTATCATTATTATTATTATCATTATTATTATTATCATTATTATTATTATCATTATCATTATTATTATTATTATTATTATTATTTTCCGTGTCCCTTGGTTCTCCTGTTATTTCTCATTCTTCTATTACGTGTCTCAGGTCTTCTTCTTTCTTTTTACATAGCTTGCATCTTTTTTCTCCCTCTTCTTTCCAGTATTCCCTTGATTTAGTCTCGTTTCCACATCTGAATCTTGCTAATATTTTTCTGTCCTTCCACTTCATCCTCCCTTCTAAGTATTTTGCTAACTCTTCTTTGGCGATTTTTCTATAATGTTTGTCATATTTTGATTCCCTTATCCTTTCCCCCTCTCTTCTGCTTCTCTCTTTCTCCTTTCTTCTATAATCTGGTCTAGTGTCATCTTTTCTTGCTCTTCTCTTACTTCCATCTGTGTCCCTCCATTTCTCATCCTTTCTAGTCCCTTCTTTCTCTTTCTTGCTCTTTTCCGTTATTGGCCATTTCCCCAGTTTCTCTCTCTTTCCTTTATGCACTTCTTTACTAGTTCCTTTTTTGACTCTATGGCTTTCCCTTCATACCTTGCTGCTCTTCCTAATACTTTTTCTTTGATTTCTGTTAGCTTACATTCTTCTATCGATATATAATTCGGTGTTGTCATATCTAAACCTAAGCTCCATTTCACATATCTTCTTTGTATTCTATCCAGCCTTTCTTCCATGTTCCAGCCTCATACCTATGCTCCAAACAGCGCCACGTTCTCTACCAGCGTTCCAAACATCTTCATTCTCCTCTTGTTGTCCTGTTTGGAAATTTTTTCTTCCACGCTCCATGTTTTCTTCATTGCTATTCTTGCTCTCTTTTTCCTGTCTTCTATATGTTTCTCATCACTACCGTTTTTTCAGTAGTATGTACCCTAGGTATCTTATCTCGTCCACTTCTTCTAATTCTCGTTCTCCCCATTTCCATTTTCTTTGTCTCCTCTTGTTCTTTCGTTTTTTTCGAAAACTACACTCTTGGCCTTTTTCGTGCTCAGTTCCAATTCGGTTTCCTTTAAAAATATTTCGAATCCCTTTAGCATTTCCTTTAGCTTCTCCTCTCTATCAGCCATCAGCACAATATCGTCTGCATATGTCAATGACCATACCTTTCTTTCTCCTGCCACTATGCCCCCCCCCCCCGACTTGTCCTTTCCTTAATTCTTCTTCCAGCCCCGCCACGTAGATGTTAAATAGGGCTCAACGGGCATCCTTGTCTGACTCCCCTCACTGTCCAAAATTCTTTTGTGTTGTTATTCTTGATTCATACCACATTCTTTGTTTCTGCGTATATCTCTTTATTCCTTCTGGTTAAGTTTTCGTTAATCCCCATTTTTCTCATTTCCTCCTCCAATTTCTTTCTGTTTAGCCTGTCGAACGCCGCTTTTAAGTCCGCAAAGCAGGCATGTAGTTTTTCTTTTTCTCTACTCAATTGTTTGTCTATGATATGGTTTATCACAAATACCGCGTCTTTCTTTTCTGAATCCGAATTGGCTCTCTTTCAGTTTGTTTTCAATCTCTGCCTTCAGTCGTTCGTGCAGTATCCCTGTATGCTGTATCCATTAATGTTACTTTTCTGTAACCCTTCCCTGCTCTCTTGTCCCTCTTTTTATATATCGGACATGTTTGCTCCTTTTTTCCAATCTTCTGGTATCCTCACCCCATTCCATATTTTCCTTAACAGAGCCCATAACGCTTCACCCGCTTCCTTCGGTGCATACTTCCATACTTCATTTTCTAACCCGCCTTCTCCCACTGCTTTCTTCTCCTTCAAGTTTCTTAGTTTGTATATCACCTCTTCCATCTCTATATATTATCTTCTCTCTCCTCCATTATTTTCTCTTCTGCTCGATGCTCCTCTTTTTTCCTGCCCTCTTTGTGCTCTGTTCCTTCTAAAATTTCCATAAAATGATTTTTCCACTCTTCCTCGCTTATTTCATATAATCTTCATCTATATTCTCTCTTCTTCTTCTGTATTTATTTATGTATTTTCACGCTTCTTGTTCTGTTTTGATCTTCTTGATTTTCACCATTTCTTCTTCTTCGTATCTTTCCTTTCTTTGTTTGCACCTCTATTTGAATGCCTTTTTTCCTCCATAAGAGCTTCTCTACTGTATTTTCCTTTCATAAACTTTGTCACCTTCCTTCTCATCTCTCTTTTACTCTCTTTTCCTCTCTCTCTGTTCCTTATATTTACTTTCTTCTTTTGCATTGCTTCGTTTATCTTCTTGTTGATTTCTGTCCACATTTCCGCTACTGTTCTTCCGTTGCAGGTCCAGTCTTTACATTCGTCCAAGTATTTTTCCACACTTTTGTTTGTCCATTCCCTCTTCTCCTTCTCTTCTTCTTCCTTTTCCTCATTTTTTTGTAATTCCGCCCCCCCCCTATTTCTATTTCTAACGGCATGTGGCCTGACTCTGTTCTTTTTCCTATTTTCATGTAAATTATTTCTTCTGTCGCCTCCTGATTGCCAATCACGTAGTCTATTACTGAGTTTCCTCTCTCGCCAATATAGGTCCGCTCCTCTCCTTCTTTATCGCTGCCATTGATTATCTTTAGCAGTGTTCTTCCTTCCATGTTTATTGTCTTGTCTTTTGATCGTCTGTTTTTTTCTTTCCCTACGTCCTCGTTTATCGACCCTCCCTCTTCTCCCGTTCTTGCGTTCCAGTCTCCGCCGATGATCACCACTTCCTCTTCTCTTCCGTCTACTCTTTCCTCTTTTTTTTCCATGTCCCTTATGTATCCTGATTATAAACCATCATTATCCTATACGTCTTGTAATTGTATATTATTTTTCTTCCAACTATATTATCACTAATTCCTTTATATCCTATTTCTCTTAGGTTTTTATTTATACCCGTTATTATTCTTCCCTTTGCTCTTCCTTTTTTCCTTACTGTCATTGCTGCCCTGCATTTCCAGTCGAATTCTTTGGGTAGTCTATATTTTAACTTTTCTCTTTTGTCCTTACTTATTAGCCCTGCTACATTTCAGAAGCACGTTTTCATCCCCATTGTAGTCCCCCCTCCTGTTCCTCTTTTTTCATTTTCCTTCCCCTCTCTTTCTTTCTTCCTCCAGCCTCTCTCCGTTTTCGTTCCACCTGTACCATTTGTTCTCTATTGTTAGTTTCTTGTATCCTGTCCTTACATATTCGCCTTGTTCCATTCTTTCTCTGGCTACCCTTCTTATGTGTTGCTTCCCATCCCTTTCTTT
Organism: Bombus vancouverensis nearcticus; assembly: GCF_051014615.1. Lineage (NCBI taxonomy): Eukaryota > Metazoa > Arthropoda > Insecta > Hymenoptera > Apidae > Bombus > Bombus vancouverensis. The sequence goes on from NW_027468947.1 coordinate 86,578, forward strand.
TTTTGTCAGATCATCGTCCATGTATACACCCTTTTCCCATTTGCTTTTCTCCTTCATTATCCTTATTTTTTCCTCCATTGATTTCATCGTTGCCACTATTATTGTGTTCTTCCCCCCCCCCCCACCCCACCTTTATCATATGTGCTTTTTCTACTTCTGCCCCTATCCTCATTTTTTCGTTTATGAACTCCTTTACTGTCTCTTCATTGCTTCCTTCGTTCCAGTCCACTCCCTTGATTACTATGTTTCTTCTTCTTTCCTCTCTCTCTCTCTGTCCTGTCCTGATCCTCTCCAATTCTTCTGATTCTACCCAATAATTCTTTCTTTTCCCATTCCCACTCTCCTTTCTCTCTGTCTGTCTCTCTTTCCCTTCTTTCCCTTTCCTCTTTCATTTCTCTCTTTAGCTCCTCCACTTGCTTTTCCAATATATATATATTTTATTTCCTCGATCATTGCCTCGAATCCTCTTTCCATTTTCTCTATTTCTTCCACCACTGCCTCCATTACTTTCTCTCTGGCTGGTGTCTCTTTTTCTGTCGAACTGTATTTGTCCAGTGTATTTTTGAAGACTGCGTTACCAGTACTCCTTGGTCTTCCCCTGTTTGTCGCCATCTGCCGTCTCCCTACCTTACTTTGTTTTGCCGCGCTTCTAGCCTCCTAACCTCTTCTTTTCTAGTTTTTCTTATTTGTAGCATTCTCTCGTTCTTGTCTCCTTTTTCGCTTTTCTTTTGCCTTCTCCTTGTATGCTCACTCTTTATTTTCCCTTCTTCATGCCTCTTTATGCTTCCTGTTCCTTTTTCCCTTCACACTTCACTTTTTCCACAGAGATCTCCGTCCGTGTGTTACCCTCGGCCCGAACCGAACCGAAAGCCCAAGTAAGGATTACTATTTTTGGCAAGCGAGTTTATGTAATTGTCCATTTTGTCGTGATATGCTTTAGAGAATTTTGTGTGCACTTAGTATCGATGTTAGTATAGTTGATATATACATATACATATATATATATATATATATATGTATTTATATTATATATATATATATATATGTATGTATATATATATATATATATATATATATATATATATATATATATATATATATATATATATATATATATATATATATATATGTATGTATATTATATATATATATATATATATATATATATATATATATATATATATATATATATATGTATGTATATTAGTTAGTTAGAGGAGGTAGAACAAGAATTTTCGCGTTGATGGATTATAGTAGTTTGTCGTTAGAACCAAAGCTCAGTTCATTTACTACGATGGTTTCTATTGCCACAATTTTCTTGCCCGTCGAGTTTAATAATCGAGGATGATTCCAACGATCCTCTCTGTGTGGGGTTCGTGTGGTTTCGCAAGCCTTGCCCAAAGACGGGCAATATTTTGACAACAGTGGGAGGAGGAATGCGAAGATCGATGGGTGTTTTCGATAATCGAAAACACCGTTTGCACAAGCCAACACAGCGAACGATCCTTTGGTTAAATTTTCGAAGGGAAATTGTTCTGCTATTTCTCTCTTACAATCGCATGCAATGATGGCAAGAATATCGGTAAATAGCAATGCCGGTATTGCTCTTAATTTTCGATTGAACCCGACGATGTATTTAATGGTCCTCTCTGTGCGGGACTTGTGTGATTTCGCATGCCTTGCCCAAAGACGGGCAATGTTTTGCCAACAATGGGAGGAGGAATGCGAAGATCAGTGGGTGTTTGAGTAGCTGAAAACACCGTTCGCACAAGCCGACACAGCGGACAACCCCTTTGTTTAAAGTTTAAACAATGATTCTATCCTCAAAACCGTTCACGAAAATAAAACGAGATCGATGGTAGGAAGTTCTAATTCGATTCTCGAGGGCAACGAAATTATCAGAGAAGAAGGAAATTTTCAAAATTAATTTTCTTACCTTGAGGAGTAGGTGCTGTCTGGCGCCATTACCTCAGCTGCTCCGGTGGTCGTCGATGTTTTTGTTGGGTTTATTACTTGAACTCGAATATAGTTTACTATCAACTTTTACTTTATTTATCTATTTCGATACAGACTGAACAATTTACTAACTGGATTAATATCGCAATTACAATGCCCGTTTCTGTCTAAGCGATGAAATGAGGACTTCAAAGATAAAATTTTCTTTTTATTTAGTCGCGGCTCTCTTTTCTTGACCGAAAACTTAAAGACCCCGAAACGCAAAATACTATACAAAATTTTTAAACGCAATGATGAGCGCAATAACGAACGTAGTAACAATGAACACAAAGAGTGAACAAAATAATAATGAACCGTAATAACAATGATCACTAAGAATGAATACAAAAATAATGAGCACAATATGGTACGTAAATTATAATGAGCACAAAGAATGATTAAAATAATAATGAGCGCTGCGCTATGTTGCTACGCTTATTTATAATGCCATCCCCCACGGAGTGGTGGTCCACTGGGGCTTCACTTCCGTGGGAATCGGGATGTTGCAGTTTGGGTTTCCTGAAATCGTACGTGGGACTGTCTTCTCATATCTATGATTCTTACCTCTGAATGAAAATCGACGCATCATAATAGTGTGATGCTGGTAGTGAACATCTTAAGAGAATCTTAATTAGCCTAGGCCCTGTTTTTAATATTTGATTTCATTCGACTGCATGTGGCCTTCTTTCATCTACTGGCCGTCGGTTTTTCGTAATCGCCACGCAAACACGTGTTGCCGTACGGGTATATGTGTCGCTATCGAGTTTTACTGCCTCGGCTCCCATTGTTGGCATAACATACGGTCAGCGTTACAGTTACGTAATTATTTCATTCTAATTCTAGTTAATTATGATTGCGACAATAGATCATGGGAGTTGTGGTGTCTTCACAAGAGATACCCTGCTTTCTCCCATGGGTTATTTACATTTTCCATTTCTGCTGCTATATTTTTATTGATTGTAGTATAATTTGACATTAATTGATGTACGGTACAAGGAGAAATGAGAACATTCTCCCATGAGAATATTATATGTTTTACCAGTTTATATTTTTTAAATGTTATATTTTATAAATTATATGCATGCAGAAAAGATATGAAAGTTATAGAAGGAAATCTAAATAGAATCTTGTTATATTTTTTATTGATTACTATTAAGGTGTTTTGAAAGCAAAATGATAGCTTATACGCAATATTTTATTGTTTTACTTCTCATTAAATTATGCAAGTAAATCAGTTAGTCAATCAAAGTAAGACTATATATACATTACAAATAACTGTAACGTCTTAAAAATTACAAAATTCATTAATGGATATTGAAACATGGTAACATAATCCTTAGAAAGGTCTGTGAAATATAACACAAGGGTGAGCAGAGAGCAATCGCCGGTATCAACGAATGCCAAAGGATATGCCAAAATAGTAGGTCTTATTAAACGATCTTTTATTAAACGATCAACGCTTTTGCAACGATGTAAACATTTGAAACATCCAACACTGAAACGCTGGATATTTCTCGCCTCTCGCCGTAGAGAAAAGCTATAGAAATTACGAAAGTACGTATGCAGTGTAGGAAGTATCGAAGAAAGGATGTATTTAGTGATGGAAAATAATTCGACTCGAATGCGTTAGATGTTCCTAAGAATCATGCAATACTAAACCATTATTCAGATAAAAGGAAAGGAGAAGAAAAGTGGAAAGATTAGAAATGATATACTTGCGTTGCGAACTTTGGGACGGAAACGGAAAGAAGATGCGCATGATACGTTTAGAATATGAACATGTTGGGTAGTGGAGAAATGACACTTATAGATATATGGAAGGAAAAAAATAATAACGGATGGATTCTTTCGTTCGTGCACTTAAATCAGATGATCATGTGGTTAGTATGAATTTCTGTAATAACGTCATTGGAAGAAATGGAGTTAATTATTCCTGCGCGATATAAAACGCAGCATACGCCAACCTCCTAATTATGGAAATTTTCATCACTTTATAGACGAATATATTTGTATGATTTGAATGTACAACTATCTCTAAAGAAATTACATGTAGAATTTTAGCATGTTTCTCTTGGCATAAAAATTGTGCAATATGATCAAGCAACAGTGATATAAAATAATATCACGTTGCAGTTTATCTGAACGAAAAAACGAAATATTTACTTGTGTAATATTCACAAATAAAACTATGCAATTACCAGAGATATCGCAATCGATCGAAAATGTTGCACGATTCAAAACAGTTTCTTAAAAAAAGTTGAAAGAAGTGTTGGTTTATTAGATCATGTGAAACAAGAAAGTATTCACATAATGACAACTCCGAGGCTCTACTTCCTAGGATTATAGGATTTGGAGGTGCAGTTCTACCCCAGAAATGCTTGTAGAGCCTCTTCACCTCCCTTGCCTCTGGCGGTTGCCTGCCTGGTTCTAAGTAAGCCAAGTCATTGTTAACAATTACATCGGCCAACATCCTTGGACACATTTTAAAGATCTCCTGACAGCATGCGTTGACCCAAGATGACGGCATGCAGATAGGTTGTGTTCGCGTCGCTTCGTACACTGTCCGTGTGTACAAACAGTACGCCACGAATGTAATCCAGATGTCTTCACGTGGGCAGACGCCACCCGCCACCCGCCACCCGCCACGAATGCAAGCATGGTTTTGCAACCCTTGAAAACGCAAAAGCCTGAAAAAGGGGCAGAGTGGTCAACCCCTAAAGATACTAATATAAGCGCTACACCGATAAAGCAAAACAGCCCAGAAATCAAGAAGCGGTCTGATGAAGAGAAGGAGGATACTAAAGAAGAATCGCGGCCAATACCCGACATAAGGGAACGAGCTAGCGATATGGAAAAGAGGGTCCTACCATTCTGCCACGACCCGAGCAACAAAGTTAACAAGGGCAAACCGCAACGATAATGCGTTACTTTAAGGATATGAGAGGATTTGTGGAGAATCTCCTGCTCCACAACTGTCATCTAGCCGGAAGGCTAGAACAAGCTAAAAGCTAAGAATAAGGAAACTGCGATATTAAGCGCTGTGAGTAAGTCGCTGGAAGCCAGCAAGCGGCTTAAAACGGCCGTTAAGAAAACAACGAAGGCCGAGTCAAAACAGCTCTCGTACGCGGAAAAAGTGAAGATGGCCAGCAATAAAGCGGACAAATGGCGGTAAAACCACCGAGAAATGTGGTTATAATCCGGTCGGAAGTTGAGGATGGTGAAATAAGAACCAGCGGAGAAGCGCGCGACGCGCTATTCGCGCTAGTAATCCCCCGTAAAGGGGGAATACAAGTCACAGCAGTTGAAAACAAAATAAGCGACACCGGCCTAATCGTGGAAACGACGAAGGACTGAAGCCGGAAGGACTGAAAGCGTTCACAGAGGATGTACAGAATACACACATAACGTACGGACATTCGGAGAAAAAATAAAATAATCAGATGACTCATGCGAAAAATCGTTCTTCACATAAGTGGATGAATATCTGAAAAATATTCGAAATTCGAACATCTTACACATGTTCGCACATTTATCGAGAAGTGAGTTGTGTATTATACAATTTTTCTAGATGTATATGTTTTTTTGTCACATAAATGTTATTAGGCCAGTTGCTGAACAAGAGCATAAAGATTCATCACTTTGAGCAGAGGCATATGCTTATACGAGTTTAAAATAATCTTCTTACCATTGAAATCTATCCATAGTTACGCTATAAATTATAATACAATTTGTATATTGTATTTGTATTCAACAGTACATCTCAACTGAACAAATGTATTGCGTAACAACTATTTATCACTAAAGCGAAGATGTCTAACCCAATCGAATTTTATTGTCAATGTTAGTATTATTTTAGAAATGATATAAATAGTAAAAATGAAAAGGAAACAACTTTTAATTCTCTGATAATTTAATAAGAGGAGCATCTAACGCTCCTTTTCTCTCGATCTGTTTAGCAATAATTTTATTCACTAATTTTTCGAGAGCTTCAAATATGATCTCACTGCGCTCAATAGACTGTCAATAGACAACGTGCGGAGAAAACTTTGATGCCTCATCTGTGAAATGCTGTCAAAAAGGCTTTAAGTGAAAACATACATACATGCCTGTATGAAAACTGCAACTGCTCATGAATTCAATTTCGACTCGGATTTGAGAATCCTATAAGATATCATTTTAAACTATACTAAATATATAGAGTACGCTGTCCCGCGTATCCTGAAGATATCTTTAAAATGACGGTCCTACCAAATTAAATTCAGGCTGTTTTCTGAAACTGCTTAATCAAATGATGCATTGATTTATTTTTATAGTAGTAAATCTGGGCATCAGAAATTTGCTTCGTCCATTTGAAAGTCCATCGAACTCGGTCTATTTATCACCGTTATGAAACATATATACTCTAGTAGGAACATTCCTAACACGATAATGCTTAGAGGAAAGCACGCCAGAATCGCTGTCTCTCAAATCCATTCAATGAATAAGAGACGAATGAAGATGCGTATTATAGTTATATGCAAGTATCCGTAAAGTGGTGTGAGACGTTCGAACAGGTTTGTTCGATGAAAATCAGCTACATACTCTGTTAAGAAGAAATGAAGAAACTGAAGAAATGAGCCGCAAGTGGAAAAGGGTGAAAAGGGAAGGGGAAATAAGGAGAATACAAAGAGTTGATGAATGTAAGGAATGGAAGCTGAATCTCAAAATAAAGAACAAGAAAGAACAAGCTACTTACGATAACACGATTGCTAGTCATCTGTTCTCGATGACGATTGCCTATACCACCGCCCTTGTCGAATATTTTAGCAGTTCTAGTATATTTGAGCATATTATATTTATATTTCGATGCACACTACCTCTTCGACCATTTATTTCCGTGATTATGACTGAAGAACAAACAGAAGATACTTATCGTAAATGAAATTTAAGCAAGAAGGAACTTTTTGCGATGCTAACTCCAAATGAGAAAATATGTATATATCAGTATGGATCATGACCTGCCTATTTTTACATTAAATGTTTTGAAAAGTTGTATTTCAAAGCATGGCATGGTTTTCGTCGAAGGAAATCGTTTCGTGGAAGGAAATAGTTTCAAATAGTGAAAGAGCAAAATTATATAACTCTGAAAGAATAATATAATTTAACATGAAAATATTAGAAAACTGAGTACATCGAAATATAATAGATATTTTACAAGGGAAGTAAAAATATAGGTAAATAAATATAAGTAAAAAAGTATAAGAAATCATTTATTTTTTCTAAAATATATTTTGTATGGCGCGTGCTATCATTTTGTTATCTCAAATTTATCTTCTATTTATATTTCTTTACATAATTTTCACAATATATTTATGAATTAGATGTATTTTCATAACCTACTACTACCGTTCTACTAGCGAGTTTTCGCATGCTCAATGAGATATGTAGTATAGGAAGTGCATAAATATATATTTTTTATGTATCTTCAAACACGAACTAGAATATCGAGCATGTTATCATTTTCCTGTGGATTGTAAAATGATCAACCGTGGTTGATAAATTAACAAATTGTAAAAATTTGTCGATTTGTACTACGAGTGCGGAGTGCGAGTAGTAACGATAGTGAACACACAATTGAATACCCAAACGACAAAACTCCTGAGCTTTATACTTATTTTTACGTGGGTCCAAACTTTATCGATTCGATATAGGCTCCGACCGCTCTGGGTTATTTAAAATATATGTCGGGTTAAGATCGGAATTTTGGGCGCGTGACAACTCTTCGCGTGGACTAGCCAATGTATGTCCCATTGTATCGGCACCTCCGAGGTAACCTCACACGTGGCTAGGCCCGCTCTCGAGGCCGCATGCCGCCACAATCACACTTCTCGGAAAACCCATACAACCACTCGTCAGACCTCCGTTAGGCAAAACGTTTATCTCGTGACCGTGGCTACGTTCGGCGACCAATTGTCACCTCGAAGCCAATCTCGCTATCACTAATTTTAAACAATTACAGCTATAATAAAATCTAGGCTAAAGTACTAGAGGATGTTCCGAAAATTTCCAAGGAAAGGCTTCGGCTTTCCTTTCATCTCCGACATATAGGTAGAGAAATAGGAAAGGATAGGGGAAGACGTTTGGATATAGTGGATTTGAAGTACAATTTCATTCGCAAAATATAGCGAACCAAGAAAGAACCGTGGAAAGATTTGGACATTTGTGCGCTTCATGTGACGCTGGAGAGAAGAAAAGAAAAAAGAAACGAGAGGGAAGAGACCAAAAGAATGAAAAATGAAACCTTTCTTCACAAAAGACAGAAAAGATTCACTATGCATATTATTCGCTTCGCCTTATCGTTATCCACGTACGCACGCACGCACGCACGCACGCACGCACGCACGCACATTCACGGTTTCACCTTATACACTTGTTGTGTACTATCGTATCATTTTACCGACCAGTAGCGGTTGAAAATCCTATGTACTGTCTACCTCTCACTCGGTCGCAGATACATCGTTGAAGCCAGTTTAGACTCTAGCTCTGTTTAGACTCTAGGATATCGCGCGGGAATATACGCGCTCTTTCTCATACCTATAGAAATGTTAACTCAAATTTGGCGAAATTACTTATAATATTTATATTGATATTTATTTGATCTATTAGAATCGTTTTTAGATTAATATTTATATAATATTCCATAATCCATACAATGATTTTCCTCAAGCAAATAATAATTTAATATTTTTTTAAAAGTGTGATATCGTCCAAAACAATCGCTTCTGTGTAATGGAACATTGCAAAATTTACAGACAAAACATATTCTACTTCTTTTCTTTTTTAATTGTGCAAATTCTACATTGGGGTTTTGGGGCTTTTTTACTCCGACGACTAGACACTATGTTTATAAGTTTATGTTTTCCGAAATTTGATAGTCTTTGTGGGTGATCTAGTCTGGATGATCTGCTTGTCATATGTCTCATAAGTGTTTGCTGTACTAGATATTTCTTCGTCGTTTTCCTTTGATCCACAATCTTCTATCCACGAAATTATCACTTTTTGCAGGAAATTTTTTATATGTATTCTTATTCTATGGCCCATAATCATTCCCGTTGGGGCCCCGGGAGCAGCTCCTTTCGTCCCCTCGTAGTGCTGATCCCCACCGCTTGCCCTTCACCGTCGTTACTTCTGAGGTGATGGGCGTGATAGGTATTGAAGGAACACTCGAATATGTTTAACAATAAATATTTATTAACAAAATATATTCGCTGAGTATACTTGACGTAAAACTCGCGGTTATTAATTTCGGTTCGCGGTTCGCGATTACAAGTTCGAACTCGGGTAGATTCGGGTAGATACGATTCGATATGCGCTACGAGTTCGGACGATGATTGCCTGAGATGTCGAGCAACTCGGATCAGTGATTGCTGCCAACTATCAACTATCAATTCGGACAGGCGTCTCGCGACTGACTTTCCGTCACGATGATGCTGGATAGGAAAAACTATGATGGGGTGTGTCTAAGGATACGAGATCATCGGATTCGTTTAGGAAAGCGTTGGTTCGGAAAGTGAGGGAAGTGGACGTCGTTGTTAATTGGCTAAATTTTGAGTTGGTGGTTGGAAAAGGATACTAACCATCCTTGAGAGAAAGATGCTAGTAGGAAGCGTCGTACGTGAGAAAAGCAGATTTCCCGTATCTTCCCGTAGTAGGTGGTAGATTTAGGGACTATTGGGATAAAGACTGTTTGTCCGTTTGAAGGACCTTAATTAACAAAATCCTAAGATTTGTAGCGGGCCCTTAGGTTAACTGAAAATATTCTGTAAGAATGTATCGGCATCTGGCAATCATCTTGTCTTGTATAGGGTCTTTGTGTAACGAGCCACGGGACAGAAACCGTTGGAAAGTTTGCTGTCGAGTGTCGCTACACTTCCTTCTGTTACTGCCCTCTTAGTACACATTCCTTGGTCAACCGTTCCACCGTCTTCTGGAGACGACTGACCTCACTCTCCAGAAAGCGCACCGTCCTCCGCAGATATGCGCTGTCCGCGTGTTCATGTCCGTGAATCGGTTAGCTGTCCTTCTCGGTCCCTTCTCTTTCATCCGATTCCATCTTTATATCCTCTTTCCGCGCGTCGTCGCCGCCAACGGCACCGTCGCGGATGCAGAGACGGCAGAGATCGGCCATTGTTGAGGCGACGGCGGAGGTGGTTGTGATGTCACGTAAAATAACAAAATAAAAAAGGAATTTGAGGTGAAAAATAAAAAAAGAAAACTTTGTTTTTTTTTCTAACATCAATACACTTTACAATCTACCTCCGAACTCTAGGCGTGACTTTCTAAGACTGACTTTTATGATTTTACTTTCGATCGGATCCGATTACTTTCTTTTGTCATCCCTCAACATCCTCACCGTCCATGCATTTGTTAGGCGTCCGCGATCGTTGCCACGTGCTCTTTCTTCTAGAACCTTCGGTGGAAGGACCGTTGGGATGTTGATGGTTCATTAGGCACTTCAGCGATATACATTGTCGCCGAGTGCCGCCACATCTTTATCTCTATCGTCAGTCCGTCGGATTTGAAGTATGCCGGTCGTGACAGTGACCACGTGCGCCGTTGGAGTTCAGCGCTGGACGCTTTCGCCCTCCGTGAGGCCAACCTTGACCCAGTAATCTTCCGGTATGATCGCTTGCCGAGCGCGTTCACAACGGTCGAAGAGGAAGAACACGATGACATTTCGTCGTCGAATTGTTGCAAAAATTCCAACTCTGCGTTATTTGTAAAAATCTGTTTCTGCTTATTACTTGCGAGAAGAATGGAGTTTCCATACATGGATCAGTTGACCAATAGTCGTAGAGAGCATTCATTTTTACTTGTCTCGTTAGAACTGCTAGGCCTTAAAATTTCTTTTTTTCTGTTCATTTCTTTGTTTTTGATGTAATTTTGTATTTATCTATAACTTAATAATGATACCTATTCGGTTCTCTCACCAGATACTCATTAAAAGAGTCATTTCCAATGAATAAATTTGCACTGCCTAAAACACATTCTGGAGAATTCGGCATGATTTTTATGTCGGGATGTCGTGGGACGACGACGCACTCAGTGCTCTCCGCTTGTTTTCTTTTTTTTTTTTTTTTTGTACGTGGAGAAATACTCGTGGACACTCCACCTCTGCGGCAGCAGCAGAGCAGCGTCGGTCTCTTACCGACTAAAACTCCACGGTGGTCATCCTGACGTTTGACAGAAGTGTTCCCGGGGTCTCTCATGAATTACTAACAGTGCACTCCTTGCACTCCGATCCTTTTGATCGAGCCAACAATGCAAATTCCCTAACCGATTAATTTGTCGCTAGGGGAGGCCATCGCCCCCGAGGAGACCGCGCGAAGCAGATCTTCGTCCCTCTCGCCCAATATGTGCTAATAATGGGAAGAGAAACACGGAGACCATAGGTGTTTTCTATGATTGAAAACACCGTAATTAGCACAACGTTTCGGCTGCGTCAGATCACTAGTTAATGCAGAGAACGGTCGTTGTGAATCCAAAATGTCTTGGGCAAAATCCGCGTTAATCGTGTGCTTGATATTCTTGTTCGTTGATTGTAACTGCCAACGGATACTTTTATTCCGATTTCAAATATCGTACAACTGCGAAGTTATCAGAGAAGAGAATATACAAACTTTAAAATTCTCACCTTAAATGTATGCGGAGTCAATCGTGTTCTATTATACAATTCGGCGGTTAATCGAACTTTGGCACTTATTTCGCTTGGGCAACCTTCGTAGTTAACACTTATAAATTTCGTTTGAAACAATTATTCGAGAGATAACTGGCAGAGTGACGGTGTAAACACTTCTATCGAAAGATGGTAGCTCTTGTTAATACTTATAAATTTCTACTAACTTGATTCCGATTAAGACAAACTGTAGTTAATACTTATAGATTTCAATTGAGACAGACTGACAGAGTGGAGGTGTAAACGCTTCAATTGACCAAATGGTAACTAACTTGTGACAAAATGTGAATATCGTAATTGCTAGCTTAAGCTGAGGTTTCGTTTTTTTGGTTGTCTTGTTTACGCTGTGTCTTAATTTCTCATATTCCCTTTTACCTGAGGAAACGCGGGTGCTGCTTATCTTCTGCTGAAGTTTCGTCTTCTTGATTATCCTATTTACACCGCTTATTGCATAACCTGAAGCGTCTGTCGTAAAGTTAAAGGGTTTGGAAAGATTCGGACATTGCAGAATAGGTTTTGTCATTAGCGCTGTTTTTAAATTGTTAAATGCATTTTCTTGATTCTCCGACCATTTAAAGGAGATGTCTTTGTTCAATAGTTGTGTTAATGGTTTTGCAATTTTGGAAAAATTAGGTATAAATCTTCGGTAGTATCCCGCTAGTCGCAAAAACTGTTTGATATTTTTTGCTTTCTTTGGTCGTGGAAATTTCGATACGGCTTCGATCTTCTGTGGATCGGGTTTTACACCATCTTCACTGATTATGTGTCCCAAATAACTTCGTGTCGTAGGAATCGGGTTGCAATCGCAATTTGGCTTCCTTTAGTATTTCTATTAACTCGTTAAATTTAATTTCGTGTTCGTGAGGAGATTTTGAATAAATCACTATGTCATCCAGATTGTTCACAGAGAGTATAGTTTCAAAATTGAAATAATCGTTCTTGCTCAAGATTTAATGAATTGTCTGGAATAAAACAACTCTATCAACTTTCGATCTATTTCGTTCACAATTGTTCGCTGTATCAACCAGTGATTACGGTGTTTTCAACGCAAAAAACAAAACATATCTTATTAAATAAAATATAAGAATATAGACAAAATCACTCCAATAAAATAACACCCGCTGGGAACACATTTAGGCATATATACACACATGAACAAATAAGGCACTGTTACCAAGTAAAGTCAAAATCCACACACGGAGCATCCGGATACATCTCACGAAACCTATTTAAACACCATGAGAGTACGTCCGGACAAGTACCCCCCTGACCTGAGGAATGGTGGCGTAGGTAAGCCTCCATCACTTGATCAGGGATCTCCTCCCAAAAACGAACCTTGGCACAGGCATCTGTATCAACCACTTCGATCGAAGGAGAACTTGGCGGCAACTGAAGGGTGTCCTCATCGGAGAAGGTTAGATCAATAACCAAAAGGATCACCGAGACTCGACGATGGGGCTGGAGCCACACTATTGCTACCCTCTGTGGAAGACGATCCCTCCAGCCTCCTTAACCTCTGCCCACGAGCTTTTGCGCCGCCACGACGACCACGTTTCCTAGAACGTTTCGGAGGAGGTTTGAACGGCCTACGACTTTTTTTCTTCTTCTCACACTAAAATAAAACACACAAGTTTAAGAAAACGAACAACAATACGAAACAGGATGAAGTCAAAACAAATTAAAATAATACATACTTCTACAGCTTCAGACATATCAGTATCCATGATCCAACATAACCTGTATTCATAAGGGAAAACATGAAAATGCAATAAACAAAATCGACACTACCAATCATACAAAATATCGAATAATCAAACACTATCAAAATCACTTATTACTATGAATTAATGCATATTATTACCTAAAAGGAAAAACTAACCTAAAAACTCGCCAAGCAAATCAAACTCGCCAAGCAGAACAAACTCGCCAAGCAAATTAACAATTATTACAAACTACCACTTGGCGCCACCTCCTATGGAATGAAGTATTAAAAACTTGCCATTGGAATTTTAATAATTCTTGGGGAACATAGGAAATAGAGCGTGTTACACGTGCAAAGACTCGACAAACACTAAGTTGCCACACGCCTTGTACGTTTCATTGACATGAGCAAGGAAATTACCAAATACATCACAAATGCAACCTCAGCAAGGACAAAGCTGCCACGCGCCTGGCACGTTCCACTGGCATCAGTAGGGAAGGCCTGGGAAGCATCGCAGACGAAACATCAACAAAATACGAGCTACTACAATATCTACATTTTATCACGCACCTCGTATGTCACTAACACCAAACGAAACATGAGAAATTAAGAAGACGAAACTTCAGCAGCATCTACGTGTCTCAAGGATGTGCAAAATTAAAAATAGCGTAAACAAGATAATCAAGAAGACGAAACTTCAGCAGACTCCGTGCGTCCAAAAAAAGGTGAGATAATCAAGAAGACGGAACTTCAGGCGGCGAGGCGAGGTTCTCAAATTCTTTAATTACTATTGTAGGTGTGATAAATTCGTAATCTTTCGATGTGGTATTTATTATTCTTGTATATCCTTGTCCCTTATGGTTCTTCGCACCTACATTACCAAAATAGACTCCCTTGATTGGCTCGATTTTGGGAATAAATCCCTCTTTTATCTCCAGATTTGTAATGTTAATCGAACATTTGTAATGGTACCGAACTTCGTTTCCGCACGATTATCTTTTCTCTTGTATCGAAGGGGATATAAATATTTCCCCACTTACAATGCTTTCGCTCGTAATCCAAACGAGCCTTGCATCCTGCGAAAAATTCGGATCCTAAGATTCCATCTTGATCGATCAGCAATGAGTCAACTACGTGAAAAATAACTTTTTTTTTTATAATTATTATTATTAACGTAGAGGAAATCCGCACGGACACCAGGTCGCTTCTGGGGAAAAGCGGCGTGGTAATGCCGGACTCCAACCGACTAAAACCTCCACGATGACCGTCCCGGCAGCGGTCGAATAGGAAGAGCATGACGACATTTCGTCGTCGGATCTCACCGCCCCGCCGCGATTGCGGCGTCGCCGCATCCCATCCCGTGAGGGTCCCGGGCCGACGGTCATAACGTCGAGTTCCTCCAACCCTCTCCGAGACCCCCCAGTTCGTGTGTCCCCTTCGCCAGACGCATGAGCGTGTTTGGGGGCCTGGCGGCCCACCCCCGGACGGTCACGGTTGCTCGATGACGACTCGGGGCCCGTTTTACAACCCGCGGCTGCGCCGGTACTATGGTATCCCTCCCCTGCGCTGTAAACGATTTTTTGGTTCGTTTCTCTGTCCATTGTGATTCTGAAGTCGCCGAGGTCGTCAACAAGGGTTTTCATCCTGGTGCCACTCACTCTTTCGCACCCTGCCCCAGCAAAGGCCGGCGCAGGGTGACGGGGAGCCCCACAAGAAGGTGAGGTGAGTGGTCTTGGCAGATACGGGCCCACCAACTTCTCCGAGGTTCTTCGCACCGGATCGGCAAACTGGCGAGGGCCGAAGACGCCGACCAGTCACCACCCGGCTATAGGAGAACATTAGATTCATCGTGGTTTCCCGATGGGACCAGGGCGTGGTCCTACGCCCTGAGAACCCGTAGCCGCCTCGTGCTCCCCACGTGAAAAATAACTGAATTTCCCGCAACCTGCATTACGATTGCATGATTGCTGCAGCATGATTGCTGATTCGGATAAGGCAGGTTTCTTGATGACATTGATTTCTGATCCGGGGTCTAATAGTAAATTTGTCTTAGTTTTTAAATCTGGGAAAATTATTCTAGCGGTGGGAGTACTTGGAGTTTCGTTTATTTTTATTGAAATAATCCGGAGAGGTCGTCGTCCAAATCTGAGTCCGGCCGAACATATCCTTTAATTTGTTCCCGAAATCGTTCAAACTGTTTAGCTAACTGTCCTGTATGGCGAGGAACGCGTGCCCGCGAAGCTACGCCGCGAAGCTTACAGAAACCTGATGCCGCGGAATCATGTTTCGTGCGCGCTCGCATGCTCTTAAATATTGAAATACTGAGGGTCGATATCTGACGAATATTGGTACTGACTCGATCGCGTCTTTTAACTTAATTGGTTGGGGGCTACCGTCTGTCGGTATTGTCACCTAGAGAATTATCGGCGGTGATGCGGGTGTCTCGATTTCCTTTTTTGTCTTGAGTGAACGCATGTCGTCTTTTAATTCATTGATTTTTGTACTCATGTCGGCTATTACTCGTAAATTCGCATCGCATTCGCATCTCGCGTCTCCCCTATCTTCCGGTAGTTGGGACAAAGACTGTTTGTCTGTTTGAAGGACTTTAGTTAACTAAACCTTAAGATTTATAACGGGCCCTCGGGCTAGCCGAACATGTACTGCGGAGACGCATCGACATCTGGCAATCATCGAAGAATAGGGTCTGCGTGTGGCGAGCCACGGGACAGAAACCGTTGGAATGTTTACTGTCGCGTGTCGCCACGAATATTTCTTTTAAGGAGAGCTATAGAATTATTCCATACCTTTGTTAGACAAAGCGTTCATCCCGTGACCGCGGCTACGTTCGGCGACTGACTGTCGCCTCAAGCCCAAGCTCATTATCACAACTCTCGAACAATTACAATTGGACTGGGTGACTGCAATTATTTAATTACAGCTATGGTAGATTCTGAATTACAATGTTACGGGATTTTCCCAAAATTCCAAAGGGAAGGCTCCGGTGTTCTTTCATCTCCGACATATTAATAAGGAACCATTTGGCTGAATAACGAAAAAACATATAAAGAGTTCTTTAGATTATGTGACGCGGTCAAAATCAAATTTCAGGAGTTGAATTTAAAAACATTTTGTCCCTATGAATTCACAACCTCCCAAAGCTTCGAAATCCACACATATTTCTTCCTTCAGATGATTCTGTGATTACATTAGGGTTGTGAAGACATATTTTAAGTGAAACTAATTGTTTTAACTCGTAATTATTGTTAAAATAAGAATATTTAATGACAATTAATTGTTATTAAAAAATGTATAGGTTTCACTAATTGCTATTAATTTTTACTAACTAAAAATATATTTTTAGCATAAGAATATTTAATAGCAAATAATTTTTAATAATTTTTATTGGGTAAAAATTAACTCTTAAAATAAAAGTATTTAATAAAAATTAATAGTCACTAATTCGGCTGCAGTGGTCGGATCGCAAAACAGCTTCCAAGCCAGTCAAATGCGTGTGTCACGTCGAAGACAGAAGAAATCATGAAACCAATAGATCGCTGGTGATCTCCTCTCCTCGCGTCGCAGTAAATATATTCGTACGTTTCACGAATAACGTGAAGGAATTGAACTTCGTATAAGATGATGGAAATTTTATTGTATAAATCCAACGGAGTGACGGTTCAAAGTGTTACAGAATAATTAACAGAATAATGTGTTGAGCGCTAATGTAGGAGGGTTTTTATATGGAGGTTTTAGTCCCTTTGGAGGGGTTATCGTCCGATGTATATCAGAGGCGGCTATTCAGTTGCTGTTTTGTTATTATTTCGATAGCTGTGGCATGCAGGATGTTTCGTCTACTTTATTACTGTTTCTGAGCGGGTGACAGGTGCATCAGACGCAATGCAATACTTGAAACTTGCTTGTTGAAAAATAGAAGCAGTGCTGTCCATGATATTAACGCTGTGGTATATATGTCAACACAAACATGGCATACATATGTTGGAACTAGTGCGGCTATGGATATCGCCCATGTGATTCGAGTTTTAACAAACGTAGCCGCGTATGGCGCGGGGGTACCGGAAGAAATCCGTCCTTAATTAAAGCCTTAATTAAAGCTTACCGTCACACCGACGAATATTTTTTCCTCGATTCTGAAGTTTCATAAGGCTGCTTTTTAAAATATTGTAACAAACTAAAAAGAAAGCACTGTTTGCAAAAATTTTATCATTTCTTTAATTTTTGTAGTAATAACTCTTAAATTCATAATAAAACTAGTAGATGATATAATATAGACGCAATGGGAAGGTTATCAATTCTTCACCGGTAGTGTGTATTTTACAAAACAATGAGTATAAGTATTTTCTTACACCATTAGAATATGTAATACCACCAGAAAACGGCGGTATAATATACATACATATATACGTACATAGGCAGTTCGAATGAAAATAGAAAAACGTTTGAGAGGCGTTCCCTACATACTAAACAAGATAATAATCAATATTGACACTTAAAAATAGCAGAAAATATTCTAAGGCTCAATAAAGATTTTGAACTAATGCATGATCCATTTTTTAATATCACTCGTACTTTATTCATACAAATTGTTATGTATTCTATGGCTTCTTTCAATATATATAGTTTCATAGTTTTATACGTACGACAATAAATATGTCAACCCTATAATTCATTATTATAAAAGTATATCAGATTTGCCGGCGAATCTGTGTTTAATATTTTTTTTACTATTAGATGATTCAATATTAGATACGTTAATATTACCCGAATATTTACACATTACATTTTCAAATATTATATCGCTTCCGTTCTTGTTCCAGTAAGGTTTTGTCACGTTATCGGAAGAAGGAAACATTACAAATAAAAGAGACCAAAAAATTTCTTTGGAAATCGTTTCATAAGTAAACAGATTAGGGATATATGTGTTTCCAGGACGAGATTTATTAATTCATTCGTACTATAGTTAACGATAATATTGTTAAGATATTAAAAATTTATTTCTGATTTAGTGTGCGAGATTTACTTTAATTCTATTTCTCCATTTTCATTCATTCACAATCAATCTTTACAACTTTGCCTTCACAAAGGCTTGAGAGAACTATATTCATCAAATTATTTCTTGACGTCCATATCCATCACATGAGATTTTGATAAAGTTTTTCTTAAGATATGTCACTGAAAAGCATCCGTAAAAAAGATTTAAAAAATTTTTCACCTGCTCTACATAAACTTCAGCTTGTTATAACTTGCAGATCTATTAGGCTAATCCTTCTTTCCAATTTTTTTTATGTGTTTGTTAGATAAATAAGCCTGCTGGAAGAATCTGACAAATAAAATGAAATAGCTGAGGTACATCAGCATAGCAAGTTTGATGTTCAAAGGCGTAACGTGACATTCAACTTGGGCACTGTGTACATAGTAGTAAGCTGATGCAGTTAAAATGCAACCCACAACCATTTGTGATAGCTGTAGCGTAGTAACAAACATGGCGACCCATTTTGGTATATTGAACCGCATTGCTTTCAGAGCATAATAGGAGTACATCCAGGCATGAACGAAAGAGTTTACCAAGCCAAACCACTTGCCATTTTCTGTGGCCTCTGCATAAGAGAACCAGGTATAGAGAAGGACTGTTACGTGATGGTACCAATGTAGAAAAATCAACGGTTGCTTTCGTAACACAATGAAGGCTGTGTCGCAAAATTCTACTAGCTTCGATAGGGCAAAGGTCCACGACCAAAAACCGAAAACTGGATCTTGAGTAAGATGGCTGGAAAGAATATAATTACATTTCTATTATGATATAATATTTTGGAAATATTGTTATATGTTATGAACATGATATATAAATTGAAGTTACATAGTGTGTTTCTTAATATCTGTCTGATGTTGTGTATTTTTCATATTACAAACAATTTACTTTTATGTTGGAAGTGGCTGAATTTATTTCAAGTATAGTACAATAATAACAAATGCAGTTATTTTTGTTATAATATCAAAAATAAAAATTTCCATTTATCCATATTTTATACATTTCTTTGAAGTTTCTCAATTTTCCACAGCATCGAACAACATTTTGCAATAAAAGTTAACAAAAAGACGCGAATTTCTAGTATTAAAGAAAATTTGCAGATAAAATTAAATTATAGATTAAAACTGTTTAGCTGAATTCCTTGCTTGTAGACAATTGCTACGTTTAAACTGTCTTTCTAAACGTAATAATTTCCGGGATATTCCGTAAAATATGTTTTCAGTCTCAATTTTGCAGGATATTTTTGCTCCTTCGACATGGATTTTCCCGTGTAAAGATAATATGTGTCAAATATATTACGAATCCCCTGTTAGATACGTATGCTATCGCAAGGCGGATTGAGCATGTACAGATACTTTTAGCATAAAATCAAATTCTGTATGCATTTACATTTAAAACGTTTCGGGCTAATATTATTAAAAAGAACAGTTTTTAAGGTAAATGAAGTTTTATTATCTATTATTCAACACACATCCCTTCCTTGTCATATTTTTCTGAATTGCTTCTACAGTATTGAGTTGATGTAATGACCCACTTGAGAGGCTCGAATTGCTTGACTGACTATTCCCTCTTATGTTTTTCCGGAGGAAAGTTTGGCGTGGGTGTGCCCTTTGAACGAAGAACGCGGATTCGTTGTTCACACTTTTCGTCAAGGAAGTGAGGGTAACCATCCGCGATGCCGATTGGTTATGAGCCATGCTAATGAAAAAGGATATGAGGTAGTCTCCCACCAACGTGGATCGGGGGGTGACTTCGTTCCTGGGGAAAACCAGTCCTTTTCGATAAACATGTGTTCGGTATTCCCATTCGGTGACTACACGCTTTCTCCGTGATTTCTAAGAGCCTAATAAACTCAAGGACTTTTCCGAAACCCGAAAATAAACTGAAAATACTTACTTCTAGACAAACAGTTTGACTGGCAAACATGTGGAAACAATGAAGCCAAAGTTGACGGTTTATGGTGGGTCCTTGAGTTTATTGAGGGCCGCTGGCTGCCAGGTAGCGTCGGCTGGAGTACAGCTGTTCCATGCGACGTAACAGCGTGGGAAGCTAGTAGCGCTGTGTCGTCAGCAAATGTTGCTATTGTTATCTCTGTTGATGGTGGTAAATCGGTAACAGTGTAGATGGAGAACAGCAGGCGTCCGAGGACACTACCTCGGAGTATGCTAGATTCCATTGGGAACGCTGTGGAAGTGACGTCTAAGTATTTAACCATGAGTTGTCTATTGGTTAGGTAGGACTTTAAGATGGAGTAGTTGGTGTGTGGTAGGACTTTTTTAAGTTTGTATAGTAGTACTTCGTGTCATACTTTGTCGAATGCCTGTTGAATGTTTAGGAATATCGCTGAGCAATATTTTTTCTTTTCAAGGGATTGGTTGATAATGTGTGTTATGCGATGGATTTGCTCTACTGTTGAATGCTGTTTCCGAAAACCGAATTGATGATCTGGGAGTATTTTCAAATCCCCCAAGAGTGGAAGGAGTCTATTCGTTAGCATTTTCTCGAATAGTTTTGACAGGATAGGTAAAAGACTAATTGGGCGATAGGAGCAGAGTTTCATATATTGGTTTTCCGAGTTTAGGGATGAGAGTAATCAGTGAAATTTTCCAGGCCTTAGGAAAGTATTCAAGGCGAAGAATTGCGTTAAAAATCGATGTGACGAGTGCAATCCCTTTTATGAGAAGTTCATTGATTGCTCTATTGCCTATTAGGTCATGCCCCGCTGCTTTCTTGGGGTTTAGGCGACTGATTGATTCTATAATCTCTGCAGAAGTGAAGGGTTCAATAGGAGGAGACATTTAGAAGGGAGAGTGCAGGTGTTCAGTAATGTCTGCGGCAGCGTTGGAGGAATGGGGTTTAAATACTTTAGACAAGTATTTAGCAAACAGGTTGGCTTTACCTATAGGGCTACACGCCCATCCACCTTGCGGATAGCGGATTGATGGGATTATTTGCGGGGAGCGCGTGAGTTTCCTGGAAGCCCTCCATAGTGAGTAGTTGGAGTCAGCTGTGGGGGACAAATTGGCGAGATATTTATGAAAACAGTCGTTTTTATAATTTTTGATGATTGTGATTGGCTTTCTAGTTGCGTTGTTTAGTTTGCGTTTGTTATCCGGTGTTCTATGGGACTACCATACTCTTCTTAGTCTACGTTTTTCTGCTATTTTTTTAAATATGTAATGGGGATATTCACGTTTGCTGATAGAAGTCTTAGTAGGTGTGGAGGAGCGGATAGCGTTTATTATGCTCGTGTTTAAGTATTTCGTGACTGCTTCGATATCTTCATTAGTTTTTAGTGAAATTAAGGCTGAAGTTGAGTCATTAAAGACTTCTCTAAAGAGCTGCCAGTTGGTGAGTTGATTATGAATAAAGCCATTAGGTGTATTCTCGATACTTGTTGAACTGACTGTTGCTATCACGGGCGAATGGTCAGAAGAGAGATCAGCCGAGGAGTTGATTTGGACATATTTTGGCGAGATATTTTTAGTTATGAAGAAGTCAAGTAAGTCAGGTATTTTGTTAGTGTCAGTGGGCCAGTGTGTGGGTTCATATGTGGTGAAGTAGTCGAGATTGTTGGTGATTATGCTGTTTAAGAGATTTTTGCCTCTTACTGTGACCTCTGCCCCATTGGGTAAGTTTGGCGTTATAGTCTCCTCCAGCTATGAATCTATTGCCCAGAGTGCCAAGAAAATTATCAAAATCTTCTTTGGCGATGGAGTGTCTGGGAGGGCAGTATACTGCTGAAGTGGTGATTGTACCATGGTAGTCTTCTATTGCTACGTTTGTTGCTTGGAGGTAATCTTTCTGGAATGATGGAAGTTCGTAGTGCTTAATGCTGGATTTGATAATGATTCCGGTGCCACCGTGGGCCTTTCCGCTGGGATGTTGGGTATGGTAGAAGTTATAACCATTTATTTTCAGATAGTTTTTGTCGGTGAAGTGGGTTTCAGATACGAGCATTACGTCGACTTGCTGTTGCTTTAGGAAGAGTTCTAGTTCGAATTTGTATTGAGCTAGCCCCTTGGCATTCCAAAGAGCTATGCGTCTTGATTTTATTTTGCGTCGGGGCGTATTAATTTATCCATGGTGAGTGTTAATAGTGATAGCAAATTATTTATTTGTTCAGATTGTTTTTCCTTTAACTTTTCAACTCTAATGTCACGTTGATTCGGGATTATTTCACATTCCGCACGTAAGGTGAGAGATTCGTATTCCAATTATGATCGTTATTACAAAATTTATTAGAAACTGACAAAGTAACGATACAGAATGTTATAACAGAACAGAATAGAATGTCGAGTACTGACTTGGGAGGTTTTTTTATATCAAGGGGTTGGCTCCTGTGGAGGGGTTATCGTTGGATGCCGGTCACATAGGGATCCTGTTACTGCTTAGTTACTGTTTCGATGGCTAAGGTATGTGAGAGATATGATTATCCTATTGCTGCATTCGCGGGGCCACTGTGACACTAGAGACGTTGTCTGTGTTTTATGAATTGGAGACATTATTTTGAGAATGGTCCCTGTGGTTATTTGGATTATTTTGATTTCCTTGTACTGTTTGGGAGTAGTATAGGAGATTGAAGTAGTAGTGAATTTCGGAAGACTGGGTATTTGATTGGTTGTCTCTTTGGCTCTAAGCTTGGGATACTTATTTATACATAAGGTTTTGTAGGCTGAGCGGCCTTTGTAGTTAGCAGAATGGTCACCTTGACAGTGGATGCACTTCGTTGGGATTTCCGGTGATTTAGTGCACTGGTCAGTGGGGTGTGTACCTGCACATTTAACGCAGCGGATTTATATGCAATCGCTTCCTCTGCAATGTTTGCATTTTTCAAAGCTTTTGTTCATGCAATAGCTCTAGTGTTTTATTCTCGTGTTTTCGTTCTAGTTATCCTAGTTGAACAAGTTTTGAAGTGTCCGTGCCTGTGTAACGTCAATTCACATCAGAGACCAGGCCACACACCACGGACAGGATGGCACCCAGATGTCTGCATATCCTTGGCACGCACCCTCAATAGTCTTAAGTGCCCACCAGGGGCCTTGGCATTTTTATAGTTAAGGTCCTTCGGACCAAGCGAGTATTTCCTGTCTTAAATTTCCCTTTACGTTTATTGTCTACCACGTGTTAGCTTAGAAAGTTGGTTTTCTCCACATCTGGTATGTTCCGTTGGCAACTTTCTCGCGAGAGCGGCTAAAACCCTTCCTGGTCCACCAACCGTCCTATTATCCAATCGGAGACGGTATCTACTGCCCTCACTTCCTTAACCAAAATTGTCATCAACAAATCCGATAGTCCCGTGTCCTTAGACACACCCACCCCTAGCTTTCCTTAGACACAGTATCGTCAGTAAAACTTCACTTATTCTGTATCCTTAGAATAGTCAACATATCTATATCGGTCTCTACCCTTATAAGTCGCGTACTTAATATATTTACACGGAAGCTTGCAATTACACTAATGTCAATGAATATTAACGTATATGTTTATTATTACACCAAATAAAAGTGAAAGTACTCTAATGAAAAATACAATATACTTTAATGGAAATAAAATAAGTAAATAGCGAAGCATTTATTAATATTATTATACAGTACTATATTATATTATTATAATATTTATTAATATTTACTTACCTTTTACGTTTGCATAAAAACTACAAAATTGTAAATATCAACTTTTATAACAGAGATAAAACAAGTCACAGAAATTCGTGTCTTTCAATGGCAAAATGCGTTAAAGGAAGGGAAACGATAATCTCCGTTTCGCGTCACAAGCGGGACTGTGCCAGTTTTGCTCCTTGAAAGTACATGTAGCGGTACATGAGCTAGAGGACAATTCAAATTATGTTGTTTTTTTGCCTCGGAGTATCAATATCGTTAGGACATACATAATGTAGCAATAAATAAACTCCGGACAAAACTATGTTGCCGCTACGTGCAACTGTCGAACGAAGACGAATTTGAATTTTCCGATTCTCCTCCGACCAGTTTATACTGTACCAGTTTAAACGGACGCAATCGTAAAGAGTTATCGATCATGTAGTGGATCGTGTGAGGATCAATAATTTAGAGAATACGAGAAATTGCTGCTGCAATGCCTCAAATATATTTAGAATAAATAAAATAAATACGAATAAATATAAATACCGTCGAGAGACGCTCGTACAAATGTATTCGCGAAGCTAGGGTATGGTCGCTTGCGAAAAACTCGATAACTATAACTCGGATGAGTCGGATAATAACTCGTAGATATTGATCGATAATTCGTAGGTACTCGGTATATACAAACTCGCGATCACGTCCGTTTATTTATACTGGGGGAGGGGGGGGGGAGTCGGAAAATTTGAATTCATCTTAGATCGACGATTGCCCATAACGGTGACTTTGTTTTGTCCGGAGTTTACCTATCGATATATTTCGTGCGTCAAGGCGATGTCCGTGTTCCGAGGCACAACAACATGAGTCGCTCTCGATCCGCCACGTCCTATGACTCTACCGACTATCTACCGAGTATTGATCAGTTACTAACGAGTTATGAGCGAGCGGTTATACACTGTCTTAGCGAATCCGTTAATACGAGCGTCTTTGCGAACATTATCTGTTCTTATTTATTTAATCATTTTAAAATATACTTGACGGTTTCTACAACGGGCAATCTCGTCTAATAAATCTCTCGATTAACCATCCTCTACACACAAGTCCCTTAATACATAACGACTTTTCAGTTCAATTGGGATCATTGCGTTTAACGCCATCTATTCGTCCGGGCGCGCCATTTTTCTCTAGAATATAAATTGTACCGCATGCTTGAATATGTACCGCATGCTTGAAATAGCCAGCCATGTTGATATGGAAGAGGAGGCGAAAGTGGAGCATATTGTAGAAGGAATAGTAGATGAAGAAAACAATAAGTCTACTACATCCATTAAAGAATTGAGGAAGAGATTAATCATGTACGAGGAACAGAATTATCGCAGAGCAAAATTGATTGTGAAGCTAGCCAAAATTGAAAGGAGCAGGATGCCCAGTCAATCTGGAGATATGAAGAAGACGAGATGTTACAATTGCGGCGACGAAGAATATGAGTGTGCAGAGTGCCCGAATAGGTCGAGAGGACCCAAGTGCTTTAAGTGTAGAGAGTACGGACACATCGTATCGAAATGCGACAACCTGAGCGAGTCCCATAAAGTTGTTTCTAGCACGTGGCAATCGTTGCAGACGAAGCGTGGTAAAGACTTCAAGATCGGAAATTTCGAATTGAGCGCGCTAATAGATACCGGTAGCGAACTAACTTTAATGAGAGCGAATCAGTATGTGAAAATTGGTATCGGGTCCGGAAGAAATTGTACACTCGAAGAATTTTCGACGAATATTGTGATAGATGATGAGTCGTACGTTGTAACGATACATGTAGTTTCAGATACTTTGATGCAACACTCGTTCATAATTGGCACATACTTCCTGAATACCGTCGAATTAAACATAAAGGACGGAAATGCTTCTATTCGTAAAGTAGAGAAAAAAGATTGTAATAGACACCCGGAGGTGTTTAAAGTAGATATAGAAATGCGGCAAGACAAAGTAATTGAGTCTTAAAGTCTTAATCCGACTTTGCAAATCCGATCGTAGTTGAAAAAAGGAACGGATCTCTTCATGTTCCTATCGAGGAGAATAGTAGAGAATGTACGGCAGTTGTAGTTACCATGAGTCCTTATCTCGAGGACACCGTCGTCATGAAACAAAAATTTGTTAGATAAACCGGTTTTTTTGCGTGAAGAGGGAAAAATGCTATTACGCGTACCCAGAGAGATCCGCGTCTCTGGGTTATGTAGGACTCGGCAGGTGACATCGCCATACGCCCTAAAAACCCCTCGATCCTTTATTTGATTAGACACGGACAACCCCGGCATAGCCGATCAGCATTCATCAGGGTTGTCATTAACCGCGTCTCCGAATATTTAACGTTGCATGCTGGTACCGCTCCTCCTGTTCGCTGACCCCATAGCCATTTCCATTTCTCTTCTGTAATTTATTATCGATTTGCAGAACGCTTTGAGCTTTGTCCAGTATTCGTCCTTGGTAACCACGGTGTCCACCAAGTTGACCACACTTATCCTGAGACCCAGGAAATTCTCGAGTTCGATCGTTATGTTCATTAGGTCCATTTAGGACACACGAACAGGACGTGTTCTGCATCGTCGTTCGGGTCACCACAATCCCTACACTTAGTGTCGACCCCCTTACCGATCCTCTTTCTGCAGCTGTTGAAGATACCATGCCCCGTTAACATTTGCATCGTAAAGTAATCGATGTCTCTCCTTTCCTTGGCGAATATAGACGCATTACCTATCAACTTCCTAGTAAAGTTGTCCTCTTTGTAATTGCCCTATTCCGCTTGTCACTCCATTAGGGCTTTCTTCCTTATGTCATCCAGTTCTTCTTTTAACATGATGTATCTATCGATCACTTCACCTTCAACAGCTAAGCTCTTATAAATCTTCATTCTCTCGTATGATTCTTTCAACATCCTAGCTTTAATGTTGATCGGTAAGTTGCCGGTCAATACACAAAGCACCGCATGAGATACAGTGAGGTAGGCTGTAAATGTAATGCACAGGGCAGTACGTTGGGTCCTTTTTATAATCTTCCTGTTCTTCTCATAGTTCATTGCATCAGCCCACACAGGCGCACCATATGTCACGATGGGTTCCCAAACATTGTAATAATATTGTAAATAATATGTGTATAATATTTGTGTGTGTGTATATACATATTTATAGCTAAAATTTTTATAAATAGAATATTTATAATAGCATCATTGATTAACTTTGGATTGAAAAGAAAATATAAAATATTAAATTTTTGAAAAATTAAATTTATACGATAGATACTAATCTATAGTGTTAAAATGAATATGGGTAAATAATATGTGTATAATATTTGTGTGTGTGTATATACATATTTATAGCTAAAATTTTTATAAATAGAATATTTATAATAGCATCATTGATTAACTTTGGATTGAAAAGAAAATATAAAAAATTAAATTTTTGAGAAATTAAATTTATACGATAGATACTAATCTATAGTGTTAAAATGAATATGGGTAAATAATATGTGTATAATATTTGTGTGTGTGTATATACATATTTATAGCCAAAATTTTTATAAATAGAATATTTATAACAGCATCATTGATTAACTTTGGATTGAAAAGAAAATATAAAAAATTAAATTTTTGAGAAATCAAATTTATACGATAGATACTAATCTATAGTGTTAAAATGAATATGGGTAAATAATATGTGTATAATATTTGTGTGTGTGTATATACATATTTATAGCTAAAATTTTTATGAATAGAATATTTATAATAGCATCATTGATTAACTTTGGATTGAAAAGAAAATATAAAATATTAAATTTTTGAGAAATTAAATTTATACGATAGATACTAATCTATAGTGTTAAAATGAATATGGGTAAATAATATGTGTATAATATTTGTGTGTGTGTATATACATATTTATAGCTAAAATTTTTATAAATAGAATATTTATAATAGCATCATTGATTAACTTTGGATTGAAAAGAAAATATAAAATATTAAATTTTTGAAAAATTAAATTTATACGATAGATACTAATCTATAGTGTTAAAATGAATATGGGTAAATAATATGTGTATAATATTTGTGTGTGTGTATATACATATTTATAGCTAAAATTTTTATAAATAGAATATTTATAATAGCATCATTGATTAACTTTGGATTGAAAAGAAAATATAAAAAATTAAATTTTTGAGAAATTAAATTTATACGATAGATACTAATCTATAGTGTTAAAATGAATATGGGTAAATAATATGTGTATAATATTTGTGTGTGTGTATATACATATTTATAGCCAAAATTTTTATAAATAGAATATTTATAACAGCATCATTGATTAACTTTGGATTGAAAAGAAAATATAAAAAATTAAATTTTTGAGAAATTAAATTTATACGATAGATACTAATCTATAGTGTTAAAATGAATATGGGTAAATAATATGTGTATAATATTTGTGTGTGTGTATATACATATTTATAGCTAAAATTTTTATAAATAGAATATTTATAATAGCATCATTGATTAACTTTGGATTGAAAAGAAAATATAAAATATTAAATTTTTGAGAAATTAAATTTATACGATAGATACTAATCTACTGTGTTAAAATGAATATGGGTAAATAATATGTGTATAATATTTGTGTGTGTGTATATACATATTTATAGCTAAAATTTTTATAAATAGAATATTTATAATAGCATCATTGATTAACTTTGGATTGAAAAGAAAATATAAAAAATTAAATTTTTGAGAAATTAAATTTATACGATAAATACTAATCTATAGTGTTAAAAAGAATATGAGTAAATAATATATGTATAATATTTGTGTGTGTATATATGTATATATTTATAGTTAAAATTTTTATAAATAGAATATTTATAATAGCATCATTGATTAACTTTGGATTGAATAGAAAATATAAAATATTAAATTTTTGGGAAATTAAATTTATACGATAAATACTAATCTATAGTGTTAAAATTAATATGAGTAAATAATGTATGTATAATATTTGTGTGTGTGTGTATATATATATATTTATAGTTAAAATTTTTATAAATAGAATATTTATAATAGCATCATTGATTAACTTTGGATTGAAAATAAAATATAAAAAATTAAATTTTTGAGAAATTAAATTTATACGATAAATACTAATCTATAGTGTTAAAATGAATATGAGTAAATAATATATGTATAATATTTGTGTGTGTGTATATATATTTATAGTTAAAATTTTTATAAATAGAATATTTATAATAGCATCATTGATTAATTTTGGATTGAATAGAAAATATAAAAAATTAAATTTTTGAGAAATTAAATTTATACGATAAATACTAATCTATAGTGTTAAAATGAATATTAGTAAATAATATATGTATAATATGTGTGTGTATATATATATATATATATATATATATTTATAGTTAAAATTTTTATAAATAGAATATTTATAATAGCATCATTGATTAATTTTGGATTGAATAGAAAATATAAAAAAATAAAAAATAAATTTTTAATAAAAATTAAAATTTATATTTATAAATTAAAAAATATTAATTAAAAAATTTTAGTTTAAATTAAAATATTTTATTTACAATAAAAAGAGTAATTATTAATTAAAATTTTATAAAAAAAATAATAAAATAAAATTAAAAATAATATAAATAATTAAATAATATATAAATATAAACATATATATATAAATATAGTAAAATCAAATTTTTTAAAAAAATTACATTTAATGTAGTTTGCATATTAAATTTTGATTTTAATAGAATTAATAATATTAATAATATAAAATAAATTTTATAATGATTTTTAAATTAATTATATTTTTGTATTAATAAATAATAATTTAAAATTAAATATTTATTATATTTTAATAATTAAATTTAAATAATTAATGAAAGTTAAATTTAGAAAAAAAAATAAATAATGATTAATTTAGTGCCAGCAATAGCGGTTAAACTAAAATTGTAAGTTAATTTTATTAATTTATATTTATATAAATAAATATTTAAATATATTTTATTTAATAAAAATTATATATTTTAGGTGAAATTTAATTTATAATAAAATTAAATTTTATATTTATAAAAATAATAAGATAAAATAATAAACTAGGATTAGATACCCTATTATATAAAATAATAATATTAGATTTATTATTAAATGTTGAATCAGTAAAATTAAATTATATGGCGGCTTTTCATTCTTATTAGAGAAACTTGTAGTTTAATTTGATAATCCACGATAAGATTTACTTAAGTTGATGTTTATATATTGTTGTATATTTTTATATAAAATTAATTTAAATAAAAATTTAATAAAAAAATTTTAATTCAAATCAAAATGTAGTATATTTAAGAATTTATGAGTTATAATAAATTTAATTTTTGGATAATTATATTTTAATATTAATTAAAAAGAGGATTTAAAAGTAAAATTAATAAATTAATTAATTTGAAAATAGTTTTGAAAAGTGTACAAATTGCCCGTCAATTTCATTTATGGAATAAGTCGTAACATAGTAAAAATATTGGAAAATGTTTTTAGATAAGAAATTAATTTTTATAATATTTTATTTTTAGTAAAAATAATTAAAGTTAATTTTTTTTTTGAATTTATAAATTTGATATTTTAGTTTAAAAATTTATTTAATTATATTTTTTTAAAATTATATAAAAAATAATTGTTTAAGTAATAATTTATGAAATAATATGATGAATAATAGATTTAGTAATGTGAATGAAATTTTAAAAAATTAAATAAGTAAAATAAATTTTGTACCTTTTGTATCAGGGTTAATTAATATAATTTAATAATATTAATATTCTCGAAAGAAAAAGAGTTAAATATATAATTATGTTTTTGTGGAATAAAAAATTATAATATATATTTAGAATTTAAATGTTAAAACCTAACCCCAATCTATATATTTTTAATTAAAATATGAATATATTGAAAAATTTCTAAAATTTAAATTATTTACATTATAAAAATTAAAAAAATATATTAAAGTTGAAAATATACATAAATAAATTAGAATTAATAATATGAATAAGTTTTATTAGTATGAAGAATGAAATAAAAAAATAATGAATTAAAAATTGATGAACATCCAAATAATTTTTTTATAGAGAAGTCTATATTTGTATATAAAGCAATGAATGTATTATTAATAAATAAAGTAAGAATTAGATATGGTGTAATGAAAGTTATTGAAGAAAAAAATAAATTGGAATAAATTTTATAAATGTTGAAATAATTAAAATTTGATTTCATGAAGATATATTATAAATATAAATTATTCAAAAACAAAACGGAAATAAACCAATTTTTAAAAATATAGATAAATTTATTAGAAAATTAATTATATAATTTTTAAAAATAAAAATTTGTGTATAATTTAAAGAAATAATAATAATAATGAATAATCTTGAAATTGATGATATTATAAAATATATGATTCTAACAATTTTATTATTTGATTTAATATTAATTATTCTAGTTAAAATAATTGTTGAAAATTCTATTGATAATCATTTAATGTAAATTCTTGATGAATTTAATATAATAAAAAATAAAATAATTACTGATAAATAAGAGAATATATATATTTTATTATAAAAAATAAATAATTTTTTTTTGAAAAAATTAAATATTGTATATAAAAATAAAATTTATATAGAAAAATTTCTATTAGTTTTTAACTTATTATATAAATAGTAATAGTATAATTTAATTATATACATAAATATTTTATCAAAATATAACTTTTATCAGACATATTACTTATATTTTTATATTTTATATAAAAATTTTTTGAATTTATCGATAGGGTATGAACCTATAAGCTTAATTTAGCTTATTATATAGTTTATAAATTTAATTTTTAAAATATAATTGAATTTATTAAATTGTAATTTAATAGTAATTTTAGAATTATATAGTTAATTTATAGGAATAAAAATTATTGAATTATTTATAAAAAGTTAGATATATTTTAAGAATTACTATTAAATGCAATTTAATTATTATATTTTTTTATTAACTAATACCCAAATTGTTAATAATTAATTGATAAATTTAATATTATATATATAATATTATTATTAATAATAAATTTAAATTTTAATTAAATATATATATATACATAAATAAGTAACAGCGGTCAGTTTGTGAAAAGTGCTCGTTAACAAATCTTAAATTACAACGAAACGAAATTGTTCAACACCTTAAAATTGAAAATTACCGAACTAAGTAGGAAAAAGGCCACAATGTTTGTAGAACCTCGATAAGTGTTCGCCGAGACAGTTTCGACATCTGGACTACGTCGGACAGTTTACGACGGATATCCGTCACATAAAAGGGGTAGAAAATAACGTAGCCGATACTCTATCTCGCATCGAAGCGATCGGAAAATCAATAGATCACCATACGCTAGCTGCAGCGCAAGAAAAGGATAGCGAGCTACGCAAAATTATCAACGCTGGCTCGAGCGCGTTGCAGCTGAGAAAAGTACGATTTCCCGATCACAACGTCGAGTTATACTGCGATATTAAAACCGAGACCGTGCGACCGTACGTGCCGGAACTGTTACGCCGCACCGTATTCCAAGCGCTACATGGACTTTCCCACCCGGGGATGCGAGCTACGCGAAAATTGGTAGCGACGCGCTTCGTCTGGCCGTCGGTAAATAAAGATTGCCGAACGTGGACACGACAATGCATACCGTGTCAGCGCAACAAAGTCACCAGACACGTATCCTCGCCCGTCGGAACGTTCGGAACGTTAGCGGGCCGGTTCGAGCATATACACGTAGATATCATCACAATGCAATATTCGCAAGGATACCGTTATTGCCTTACGTGTATCGATCGTTTTTCGCGTTGGCCTGAAGCCATACCTATCGCCGATATGGAAGCGTCAACCGTGGCTTCGGCCCTCCTTTCTACCTGGATATCTCGTTTCGGCGTACCCTTGAAAATTACGACTGATCAAGGACGTCAATTCGAATCGCGTTTATTCGAGGAATTATGCCGGTTGCTCGGCGTCAAACATTTGCGTACAACGGCCTACCATCCAGCGTCTAACGGGATGGTAGAACGCCTACACAGACAATTAAAGGCGGCGATCAAATGCCACGACACGAGCAACTGGGTCGGAATTCTCCCGATCGTCTTATTAGGTATAAGAACCGCGATAAAGGAGGACCTAAACGCAACGGCGGCCGAAATGATTTACGGCACCGGCATACGTCTGCCGGCGGAATTCTTTTTGCCAACTAGTCAACGGGCCAACTTGGAATACGCGCGAAAATTTTTGCAAAAATTTCCTAAAGGAATTATAATCTATGAGATAAATGAAATAAAAATACAAAAACCAACTGATATTAAAAGAAGAATGATTATTTTACAAGATAATATGAAACTGTGTAAGGGATTACATATGTAACATATTGTCCCGATGTACACATATCTGCGAAGCGACTTACTACCCTGTATATTCCAGAAACTTCTTAGTTTGCCCCAGCCTTAGCAATTTGAAACTATTTTATTAAAATTAAGAATTTTCCACATTAGATCGAACGCACTTCTAATAGGTACCAAACAGTATATATATATAGCAAGATTTCACATATCTCTAAATTATTCACAGAAAATTAATACGGCACATAAATTAGACTTCGGATTGTAAATATTAAGAATAAATAACCGATACAGTCTCACAAAAATAGAAGGATAAAGATAGAGATAAGGGATCAAAAACAACAGTTATTTTTCAAATTTGTATGAAAAGCCCTTAAGAAAATAAGTTCCTCCTTAAATTGAAAACAGTTATATGTATAGAAATCAAACTTGCGATAAAAGTAAAAAAGATAGAAAATAAGAAAATTGTATTTGTTTTTATGACTCACTTTTACATGTAGTATATGCTATTTTAGCACAGAACAAATTTTTAGGTTAAAATTATTCATACAAAGCTAGTACGTAGTTGAATATTTTTTCATTTTATAAACATTCGTGTAAAATATTTACCTCACTAAACTAATCGTTCTTTATAGAAATTTCAGAAATCAACCTTCTAATAATCAAATTGTGTTCTTCACTCATCAGATATTACCAATTAATGCTTGGTAGGCAAAAGAATTGTTTCAGTAAATGTCTATACAATGTGTATCACGTATCCGAAAGGCGACTCAACTCAGACGATAACTGATTCCGCGACACTGTGACTCTAACGACAACAGACTAATGCTGTATAAATACAAATGACACTGTTATTTTGCGGCATGCTTGTAAAGTCTAGACGTGATTCTATTGTTAGCTTTTCATGATTGTACTACAAATTTTAGACTGATTAAATAAATATCTAATAACGGTTTTAACGCGTTGACTGTCACGCGTGTTTTCAAAGAAATCTCTGTCAGGCCACGCGTACAGCAGTACCGAGCGTTTTCTGCTAGGTGCTCCCCATCGATGTTTTAGTAATACGAGTCGCTCAAGTGGTGATCTCAAGAATGATCTTTCGTTTCATTTGTTCGCAACATTAAAACCACTATCTATCGTTGAATATAATGAAGGAAAGTGTGGTATAGATTATTCCGACCAAATGGTTTCTTATGCCACCACAATTAGAAAAGGAATCAAATGGTACAGAAAACTTGGCATTCAATTCCTTCTGAGAATTTCTGTTGTAAACGCTTTGACGGTTTAGAAAATTGCAACAAGGAAAAATATAAATATTAGAATATTTAGACAATTATTAGGTGCAAAATTATTAAGGTTGTCTGAAAATACAAAAAATCCTTGTCTTCGACGGAGTCAGCATAATATCGCCATTCGCAAAAATGATTCCGGAAGAAGCATTAGACGCGCATGCAAACTATCTATGTTATGCAAATAAAAGACGTCGAGTGGACCGAACAATGGCACAAAAGAATTTGAGGAAAACAACAACTTATTGACCAAATTGTCCCGACCAACCTCAGCTACGTATAGAATGCTTTAAGGTTTTACATTCTAAATAATTTTTTAATGAACCATTTTCGTATTTCTATTTTATAACAATTCAACAGTTTTATTATTATGGAATATCTTTTCAAATACCTACGAAGATCCTTCGCAAGTAGTCAAATAAGCGACACCCGAATATGGGTTACGCGGCCTGGTCAGAAACTTTGCTGACACCCGAATACAGGTGTCGTGGCAGTCAACGTGTTAATACTTAAAAATAATGATTATTATACTACGAATTTTTATATGGATAATAATATAATAAAATTTGTAAAATATGTATATGTCGGTCCAACCATCGCAGCTGTTACGACCGTTCGCGTAGAGACGCGATCGCGAGGGAAAAGTGTGAGCGGGAGACGTAAATTTTTGCTACGATTATGATAATCGACGCCGCGAATTAGTCGTTCCCCTGTTTCGGTTAAGATAACAGAGGTGGTTAAATGAATGTAACACTGTATAGTAAGTTACATATCACCGTTTATTCTAACAACTTGTAAAGAAGACAGTTACGCTGATGCGTATGTATAAGATGAGTGAGTGACTGATCTACGGGTGTATTCCCGGTCAAGGATGTTGACTGTTCGAAGGATGGAAAATCAGTGCTGTTCGGAGACGATGCTGTGGCGGAGGAAAGCTAAGGATCGGTGTGTCTAGCGCACGGGACCATCGGATTTGTTGGTGACGATTTTGGCTAAGAGAGTGAGGGAAATAGGCTTCGTTGTTAATTGGTTAAACGAAGGTTGGTGGACTAGGAAGGGTCTTAGCCGCCCTCGATAGAAAGTTGCTAGTGGGAAGCATCGTACGTGAGAAAAACTAACTTTCCCGTGTCAAGCCGTAGTATACAATACTCTTAAAAGTAGCGATTTAGAAAAAAGATATTTGTTGGGTCTGAAGGGCCTTAGCTAGAAAATTCCTTAGATTTACGATGGGTCCTTAAGACTATTGAGGGTACGCAGCAAGGATGAGCGGACATCTGGTTTCTGTCTGGCCCGCGGTGTATGGCCTGGTCTAGGTAGAGAGTCGCTCGACGTAACAGCCTCAAACGAAAAATTTTTATTATATATTTCCGACTTCTTTTTTCATAATGTACATGATAGTTTTGGAGAAATATTAAATATTAAAAATTGCAAAAATTTTAAACGGTACAACCTGAAGAGACGAATCGTGTGTATTCATTTGTTGTACGAATCGGATAATTTGGAATAATTTCCTGTCTTATTTATGATAAGTCTTGGTGTTTGGAACAGGAACCGGGAAACCGTTCTATTTGCCGATCGGCAATCTCCAGACAGTTGTTGGTCTTTTACAGACAGTTCTTTAAACTAGCAAAGAGCGTCGGCCGTTAATTTTTTAAACTTCCGCGTCTGGCTTTAACTTTCTATATAACAATCCTTTAAACGGTTTAAACGTTTGCGTATTCCGAAAAATTTAGAGGAATCAACGAAAAAGGAGCACGCAGGGGCATAAATCGGCGAGCCGTGCTCGGTTCGCGTCATTGCAAAGTATTCGGTCATTGCCGAATCATCTGATATCTGCGGTTGAACAACTAGAAAAGTTCTAAATGCCTATTTGCCTTCACTCCTTGTAATCCTTGACTAGATTTCATAGACGCGCTCGGTATATCTGATTATAATCATTTCTCGTGTATTGTTTCATTATTGAATTTTGTTTTAAATAAATTTTGATTATGAAATTGCGACGTCGTGAGTGGCGAGATCATTTCTCGCCAGTTTTAACTCTCCGTTTAGCGTATCGTCGGAGCTCTGACGTGTCCGTCCACGAAAAAATTTCTAACATGTACTATAAAAAACATGCATTCTTTGAATAGAAAATAGTATAGTACCTGATTACTGTTTCCGAACGAGTGGCCTTTTTGCGCATGTAACACAAACACCAGACGATTGGTCCAAACACCTAGAGACAGCGCAGAGGTATTTGAACGCATCTCCCAGCAAAAGTACGAATGTTACTCCGTTCCAGCTGTTGTTTGGAACGCGGATGAGAATGCGGGATGATCCGCAGATCAGGCAGCTGATCGAAGACGAGTGGGTCGCGATGTTCCAGGAGAAGCGAGATCAGTTGCGCGTATCAGCAAAGAAACGGATCGAGGAGATTCAAGCTGAAAACAGGCGGACGTTTAACCAGAGACGTAATGAGGCGACAACATACAAGACGGGAGAACTAGTGGCAATCGAGAGGACGCAGGGC
Organism: Bombus vancouverensis nearcticus; assembly: GCF_051014615.1. NCBI lineage: Eukaryota > Metazoa > Arthropoda > Insecta > Hymenoptera > Apidae > Bombus > Bombus vancouverensis. Next base: position 123,897 of record NW_027468947.1, read on the forward strand.
GGTTCTGAGCTAAAGCTGCAGTCGAAGTTCCTTGGGCCGTACCGCGTGGTGAAAGTTTTGGGGAATGACCGTTACATGGCACAAAGAGAAGGCGAACACGAAGGGCCGCGAACGACCTCCATGGCGGCTGATCACATGAAATGGTGGGACGCTGTTGTAACCTCAATGCACATCAGAGACCAGGCCACACACCGCGGGCAGGATGGCGCCCAGATGTCTGCACATCCTTGGCGCGTGCCCTCAGTAGTCCTAAGTACCCACCAAGGGTCTTGGAATTTTCATAGTTAAGGTCCTTCAGGCCAAGCGAGTATCTCTTGTCTTAGATTTCCTTTTACGTTTATTGTTTACTACGGGTTAACAGGGAAAGTAGGTTTTCCTCGCGTCTGCTATGTTGCGTTAGCAACTTTTTCACGAGGGCAGCTAAAACCCTTCCTGGTCCACCAACCGTCTTATTATCCAATCGGAGACGGTGTCTACTGCCCTCACTTCCTTAACCAAAATTGTCATCAACGAATCCGATAGTCCTGTGTCCTTAGACACACTCACCCCTAGCCTTTCTCAGACATAGTATCGCCAGAAAAACTCACTTATTCTGTATCCTTAGAATAGTCAATATATCTATACCGGTCTCTATCCTTATAACAATCGCGTACTTAACGTATTGTTGTAACTAAATCTTACATAACGTGGTTGGAGTGAGTTGTGATTTATGTTAATTCAGTGTGTGTTACATTGTGATTGCTGAATTAATAATAAAGTTTAATTAAAACAAAGTTAATAGTTGTGTTACGACTCAGCTATTTTATTTTCACCAATCAACCCCAAAAATTACGTGACACTGTCGTAGTCAACGACGCGAGTGAAACTAGCGAAGATGAGCACATCTGAGGGCAGATGTGATTGCCAGTACGGCAGAGTGTAGTATCGTGGACGAAGGGTCTAGCGAGAGGAGGGGGGGGGGGGCGTGCGAATTATAAACAAGCGGTTGCTGAGCATGTGCGTGGTGCGGCTAAAACAAAAGATATAAGGTTAAGACAAAAGACAGGGGGTTGCTAAGGGACGATAAACGAATTAACAGCAATATGAATTGAGAGGCCAGAGAGTGCGGGTTGCGTTGTTGAGATAGTGTTGTTAGCGTTGTGAAGAGAGAGTTGAATCTGTGTTGACGAGAGTTGTTAATTAATTATCTAGTTGTCTTAATTATAATACGTTTTTGCGATTAGTTCATGTTAAATAATCATTGTTTTCTGTTTAATTAACATCTGTTTAATCAATTTATTATTAATAAACTAATTATAATAGTTTACGATACTACAATATATTTAAATCAATGACTTTATGTACATCTGTATCAAAAAACTGTATCAAAATCATTCACGTATATAGTGAAATCATTGACGTTGATGTTTGTATTAAAAATCATCTTATATAGACATATAAAGTGATTCAGATAATATGGGAAGTACGGAGGCCAATTCACCACACTAGAACGAGGAGAAAGGTCTATATAAACATTTACCCAATATAACCGCAGTTTCGAATGACAGCTTATTTTGTGTTGTAGCATGTAATTTTTCACAGAAATGCGACGGAATTAGTGGTTGGTTTAGCGCTTTTTTACGTTGTTTGAGTATCATGTAAACATTGTGTTATGTTAACGTACAAGCTACATTCACTGAATCAGAGTCTGTATGGGAAACGATTTTCGAATCGCCGTTTGCTTGAGAGGAAAATGTTACAAATAATAAACGAGCGTTTTCGAAATACCCGTTCTTAGAGGAAGCTTACAACAAAAGGAAATGCGCGTGTCGGTAAAAGTGTTAGACAAGAACGAGGTTAAGAAGTACGAGGGGGGGGGGAGAACAAGAGGAAAGTAAAAAGTGATATGCAGCTTGGTAGAGGTTCAGAAGAAAAGTCTGAGGAAATTGTGAAAGGAAAATGTCTGACATAAAATGTGATGATTAAGAAAAGAGTGGGGCATGAAACATGTTATATAAAATATATCTTATATGTTCTATTTTGGTTCATATATATGTCGGAGATAAAAGAACATCGGTGCATACCCTTTGGAACTTCAGGAGAAATCCCTTAACACCGTAATCTAGATTCTATCATAGGCATAATTAAACAATTGTCGTCTTTTAATCCGATTGTATTTGTTCGAGATTTGTAATAATGAGCTTGGGCTCGAGGCGACAGCCAGTCGCCGAACGTAGCTGCGATCACGGGATGAACGCTTTGTCTAACAAAGGTATGGAGTAATTCTATAGCTCTCCTTAAAAGAAATATTTGTGGCGGCACGCGACAGTAAACATTCCAACGGTTTCTGTCCCCTGGCTCGCCACACGCAGACCCTATTCTTCGAGTAAGATGATTGCCAGATGTCGATGCGTCTCCGCAGTACATGTTCAGCTAGCCTGAGGAGCCGCTATAAATCTTAGGATTTAGTTAACTAAAGTCCTTCAAACAAACAGTCTTTGTCCCAGCTACGGGAAGATAGGAGAGACCTATTTTTCAACGAACGGCGTCTCCAACTAGCAACATTCCCTCGAGGGCGGCTAGCATCTTTTTCTAACCACCAATATGGAAATTGACCAATTAGCAGCAACGTCAATTTCCCTTACTTTCTGAACGAAGGCTATCCTCGACGAATCCGATGATCTCGTGTCCTTAGACACACCCCATCATAGTTTTTCTCTGTGGCATCATCGGGACGGAAATTCATTCTTTCTTGCGATCTCATCGACGAAAAGAGTAACCCCATACGACCAGTGAATATTACGCGTTTTATTAACAAAGAGTCCGACTTAGATTTTGTGAGCCCGTACATCTACTATCCCGTTGACCGCGGATTCGTTATTGCACTTAGGATCATTGTCATTAGTTTCTCGAGTATCTAATTACCACGGTTACTTGTCCGATTCTATAATAATCGCAGTTGCACTAGTCAATGTCTTCCCTATTGCACAACGACAATGTGTAATCCAAATGAAGATTCGTTTCACGCCCCTAACCCTAATTCTAATGTAAACCCGACATTTATAATGTAAAAAATGTATATGTAATACAAAAAGAATGCAGAATATAGGTACTAATGTTTAATCTGATTTTCTGTAATTTTGACAGTTTTGTAATCTTTTATTTTTATATTTTTATATTTTCTATATCTTTGTGCTCTTGTATTTTTCATACAATTCTATATTCAAGTAACAGTATAAAAAGGATACGAAAAGTATGGAATGGCAATGCATGTAACGGTACGTGAATGTTACGCGTGCGCAAGATAACCAGGAGAGGTTGTATAGGAATCAAGAGGTCGTTGGACAAAGAGAACGTTTTTTAGCATTACCTTATGTTTAAGACATTCATATATTCTGCAGATATTAGTTCCTATCAGTATACCCACGTCGTTATTAACAAGATGTTTATGTATTTCCATTATCTTTGTTTTAAAATTCACTGTTATTTTGGGAATTTGTTAAAAAATCTCTTAATCCTTTTAGGAGATGTATCACTCTAAACTGAGATCTAAACTCATATCACAGGCTTTTTTTATTTTATAGATTAGATTCACAATTTGTCCAGTTTGGACATTTGGTAGAATTTTTTAACTGTTAGATTATTATGTGGGTAGCTACCCCCAGTGGGATACCATCTTCGTGTTTGTTTGGTTGTGTCCTTTGTGAGGTCTGCTGGGTATTTCCCTTTCAGCCTTCTATCCATGTTTGAGGTGTTGATCGTTTCCGCAGCTAGCCAGTTTGGCTGTGTTCCTATTCTTTCTTTGTATTTTTCTGCGTGTCTGCTAATTTTCTCTTTGACCATTGGTATTCCCAGGTCCTTCCGTATGCCTTCGCTTCTAACGTACCATGGGGCGTTTACTATTGTTTTAAGAATTTTAGCTTGTACTGTCTCTATTTTGTTTATATGGCTCATTGCCGCTGCCCCCCATAGTGGTATTCCGTACGTCCAGATAGGTTTTATGATCGTTTTGTATATTTTTAATTTATTTTCTATGCTTAATTTGGATTTTCGACTTGTTAGCCAATGCATTTGTCTCCTAGTTGTCTGTATTTTGTCTATTATTGATTTAGTATGCTGTTTCTATGTGAGTTGTGTTTCTAGGTGGTCTAGTCCTAGGTATTTGACTTGCCTTGTTTGCGGTATGTGCGTGCCGTTCGGTAGGATGTTTGATGGTGTCTGTTTTCGCAGTGTGAGTGTAATATGGTTGCATTTATCGGGGTTTGCTTTTATTTGTTTATCTTGCAGCCACTTTTCTATTTTTGTGATATGTTCTTGTAGTAATTTGACTGCTGTTTCTGGGTTAGTGTGCCTGACTAGTACAGCTGTGTCGTCCGTGAGTGTCAGTATTTTGCTATTGGTAGTTGTTGGTATGTTTTGTGTATAGTATTGATCCTAAGACGCTTCCTCGCGGAACCCCTGCCTTTATGTCTTTAACTTCAGAGTATGTGTCCTTGATTTTTATTACGAAGGTTCTGCTGCTTAAGTAAGATTTTATTAATTGGTATATTTGCTCCGGAAATTGTTTCCTGATTGTTTGTAGTAGGCTTTCGTGGTGTATTTTGTCAAATGCTTTATCTATGTCCATAGAGAGGGCTGTACAGTATTGTTTGTTTTCTAATGCTAGTATTATTTCTTTAATGAGCCTGTGCATTTGCTCTATAGTGGAGTGTATGTTTCTGAATCGAAATTGGTGATCTGGTATTAATTTTTCCTTCTATATTATTGGTTTTATGCGGTTGCATATTATTTCCTCTAGTATTTTGGAAAACACAGGAAGTAGTGATATTGGTCTGTAAGATGCAGTTTGGTGTGGTTCTTTGCCTGGTTTAGGTAACATTATGTCCTGTGCTAGTTTCCACAGTTTAGGAAAGTATTGGATTCTTAGTATTGCATTGAATATTATTGTCATTAGTGTTATCGCTTTTGGCGAAAGGTTTTTCAAGATTTTACCATTTATTAGGTCGATTCGTGGTGCTTTATTGTTTTTTGTTTTCTCGATTATGTTTCTAATTTCTTGTGCTGTTGTTTTAGGTATGGTATAGTGGTTGTCAGTTGAGGTACTAGTGGTAAACGCATCCTCGTCCGTATGACATTTGGGGTTGCTGTTGTTGATATTATGTGGTATAAATGTGTTTCAAAGGTGGTTGGAAAATTCTTCAGCTTGCTCTTCGTTGCTTCTTGCCCATGTGTTGTCTGCCGTCCTGATTGCTGGGACTAGTTTTATTGGTTTCTTTTTTTTCGTGGCTTTCCATAGGGAGTAGTTGGAGTTCTCGTGAGCAGAGAGTGACTCTATGAATTTTGTGAATTCGTTATTGTTGTGCACTTTTATTTTGTTTTTTATTTCCTTTGCAAGTTTGTTTAGGTGTTTTTTGTTTTCTCGTGTTCTATGTTTTTGCCATTTTGCTTTCGCTTTTCTTTTTTCTCTAATTTTTTCAAGTATGTCTGATGGAATTATTTTTGTTTGTCTGTTGGTTGGTTCAGGTATAGTGGTTGTCCATGATGCTTCTAGGATAGTTTCTGTCAATGGTGTTACTGCCTGTTCGACGTGTTCGGGTGTTTCCAATGGGATGCTGCAACTGGTTTTGCTCTCGATTATTTCTTTAAAAATTTGCCATTTGGTTGTTCTGTTGCATAGTGTCCCTGGATTGCTATAAAGTATTAATTTGTTTCTGTAAGCAATTGGGCTGTATGCAATGAGGCTGGGTGTTATTTTTAGTTTATTTGCGTTTAGTCCCTTTGTAACTGCAAAATCGAGTAGGCCAGGTATTTTGCTCAGGTCTGTCGGCCAGTATGTCTTCCCGTGGATAATATATTGAGATTGTTGTTAATGTATTTTTCCAGGGTTCTACCTCGAGGTGTGGTAATTCTTGATCCCCATAGCGTGTGGTTTGCATTGTAGTCTCCCGTTGCGATATACTTGTCACCTAAGTGTTGAAAGTACTCTTCCCACGTTTGTGATGTCATTTTGTGTCGCGGTGGTACATATACTGCTGACAACTGTAAATGGTTGCTGCTAGTTTGTACAGTAACGGTGGTTGCTTGTATATATTCCTTACTAGCTTGGCTGTGTTAGTGGTGTTTAATGTCGTTTCTTATTATTACTGCGGTCCCTCCGTGTGATTTTCCTGAGGGATGCTTGGTATCATATATTATGTAGTACGGTATTTTTATGTAACTTTTTATAGTGAAGTGTGTTTCCGATACGAGTAGTATGTCGATATTATTATTATACAGGAATGTTTTAGTTTCTAGGGCCCTTTGTTATAGTCCGTTAGAGTTCCATGCTGCTATTTCAAGCATGTCCATTTTTATTTTTTACTTAGCAAGTTTGTGAGTAGTTGTAACATGACTGTTGTTTGTTGTACTTGTTGCCTTAGTATTGTGTTTTTCTCACGTACCATTTTTCTTAATATCTCTGTACCTTTAATGGATTGTTTGAGCATTTCTTTGATTTCTGTATCGTCTTCGGTGTTGTTGCTTTGATTCTGTTTGTTTGTGGGCGTTGTTTGTCTAATGTTTTGGGTTACTTGCGCGTAGCTGCGGTTTCCTTGGGGATCGGTGTTTCCGTTTATAGCTTTTGGTTCATTTTGTGCTTTCAATGTTGCTTAATTATCCGTTATACTTTGTTGTGGTTGGTAGTTGTTGATTGATCTATTGCCAAGTGGTGGAAACTGTTTACGTTGTGATTGTTTTCTGATTTCGCATCCTTTATAGCTGGCTGGGTGGTTTCCATTACAGTTGTAACATTTTACTTCATTTATTTTCCCTACGTATGGACAGTGTGTTGTTAAATGCTTCGTATCGTATCTTGTCATATTGTTTATTGCTCTTGTTTGGTGACCAATTTTTGCTAATTCGTCACTTAATTTTTTTTGTGTTAGTTTTTGAATGTAGTCCTCTTATAACTATTTCGTAGCTCCTTTCCGTTTTCAGCTGATATGTGTGGTACACAGCGTTTTTTCTTTTAATTCTTTTATCACTTTCCTATAATTTTCTGGGGTGTTTATTTGAATTTTTACTTGTTCTAATTTTGTTTGTTTTATTGTGTAGTTTTCCTTCCCAACTATATCGTTTAGTCGATCAATAAGCGGGTCTATTATCTGGGCGTCGACAAATATTGGTGGTGGTTTTGTAGTTTGCGTTGATTTAGTTGTGTTTTTGGTTGTTGGGTCGTCTATTTCTTCCGTAAGTGAGCTGAAGGAGTTTCTTAATGGTAATTCTTGCAGCCATCGCTGCTTTTCTGTATCTGAATTTCCTGTTATTTTTCGTTTCTTGTTATAACTTGCCACCTTCCAGCTTTCATCCTGTTGGGTTAATTCGTTATTGGTAATATTCTCTTCATTGTTTGGTATTGTTTCCATATCAACTTCGTTTGTAGCTGAGCATTCCTGTTCTTCGTTTATTGGTTGGCTTGGTTTTGATATGTTTGTTGTTTTATTTATGTAGTATTGTTCGTCTTTGTTAATTATTTTTATCGGTGGGATGTGCTTTTTCATTTTAGTTTTGCTTGTAGTCTTCTTAGTAGAAGACACGAGTTTCCACCATTTAGCTATGGGCGTTGCCGTTCGTAACTTTCTCTTCCCCACTTGCCGCACTTTTTCTGAAGCACTGTTTTACACGTCCGTTTGGCTCGGTTGCTCTGGCAGAACTCGATTTACAACATTGAGAACATTTATATCGAAAATTCTTTCTCGCATGAAGCTTCTGTATTAATACAAAAGGCACGAATTAAGATATATGATTGTTCACAAGTATTAGAGTACTTGCTGATCTTATAGATTTTATAGAAAATGTGATACATGATTGACCAAGATTATTAAGAAAATGAAGTTTACATCCGTATGAGATTAACGATCCGAAATACACACTTTGTGAAAATTCGTGACAGTTTGAGGAAAAGTAATGAATTAACGATTATGTGACAGCAATTAAAATCCATCGATCTAAGGTCTTTATTAAATTAAATAGTTCAAAATCGTTTACATATTAGGTGATCCCATAAGTTTTTGTGTATATATTTATACACTTTTGTGTATATATTTCATGTGTCGATTTCTAAACATACGGCCATACGGGACCAATGCACTTGAGCTTAGCTGATCGAGAACAGGCTAGAGTAGATCTTCGTGGGCATAAGATCGTAATATAGTGAACACAGTGCCTTCTAACAGTAAAAAATCACGAGTGAAATGCGTATCCATTTTCGACATCTCATGTTATATGAATTTCGGAAAGAAAGTTCGGTAATAATTGCCAGGAAAAACATATGTGCTGTTTACGGAGAAAATACGCTTTCATCTCGCACCTGTAGGAAGTGGTTCCAACGTTTTAGAGCTGGGAATTTCTGTTTAGAAGAGGAGGTACGCTCCGGGCGTCCTCCTCAGACAGACGGAGATAAAATTCGGGATCTTGTTGAAAAATCACCAAGTTTGACAGTTCAAGAGATGTCAAATGTCCTGAAAATACCTAAGACAACGATTCATAGGTGTTTAAAAGAAATGGGGATGGTGTCAAAGTTGAACGTTTGGGTGCCCCATGAACTTACGGAACGGAACCGTCTTGAACGAACGACAGCGTGCATGTCATTAATTGCACGTAATAAACGTGAACCATTCCTTAAACGCCCCTGGTAACTGGTGATGAAAAGTGGATACTTTTCGAAAACCCTGAACGGAAACGTAGTCGATCCCAACGAAATCAGCCACCTGAACGCTGTGCAAAACCAGGGTTACATCCACGTAAAGTTCTTTTGTGTGTATGGTGGGATTATAAAGGAATACTCTATTTTGAACTTTTATCTAGTGGTAATACCATTAATTCAGACAAATATTGCGCTCAGTTAGAAAAATTAAGGGAAGCACTAGCTGAAAAACGGCCAGGTTTAGTGAATAGGAACAACGTTATCTTCCATCACGACAATGCTAAACCGCATGTCGCGAAAAGCGTTACAAAAAAATTGTCTGAATTTAATTGAAAAATTTTACCACATCCCCCATATTCCCCAGACATTGCCTCATCTGATTACCACCTGTTCAGAGCATTACAACACTTTTTAGTAGCTAAAAAATTTGAAAATATTGACACTCTCAAAAATAGCATAGAAAATTATTTTAAAGAAAAACAAGAGAACTTTTATCGAGACGGAACCTACCAGAAAAATGGGAAGAAGTTGTACAACGAGAGGGGGATTACATTTTTTCATGAAACTGAAAGGTATGTAAACGATCTTAACATATATAACCTCTCGAAAAACGGCACGAACTTATGGGATGACCTAATAATTAAACAACTATAAATATATCAAAAGATTATAATAAAAGAATGTAATAGAATATCTAATGTCCGTACTTGTAAATACAACGAAAAACGTAACGTGTAGATTGCAGATGTTTATGAATGTAAAATTTGCGAAAAGCATATGAAAGTTATACACATAAAATATACAAATATTGATATATGCACGAAAACTATGCGTATATGCACAAAGATATGTACAATTTATGAGTAATATGTCTAATATTGATTTATTAACGTTATGTGAATTGATACAAAAGGATATTTAACAATTTCGTTTTAAATAAAAATCTATTTATGACGACGCGCCAAAATTCGCATTACGATAAATTACGATAAATTATAAATTGCTTTTCCGTATCTGCAGCACTCGAATTGTACAAGTAATGTGTGCGTTTGAGGGCCCGACCTTTTGGTCGACCGCGCCATACCTGCAGTAAAAACGCATACTGGCTTCGCATTTAGACGTTCGCGTTCGACTTGGGAATGGCGCGCATAGATGGTCGGCGCGCTACTTGCCCTCTCCTTGCGGATCATTGGACAAGTTAAACCTACCCTTTCGGGCGGCAGCTCGCTTAGCTGGCGCCACGCGATACCTGCCACCATATAGCTCGGTCCCAGCAGATTGGCTCTCCAGCCGATTATTCCTGCTCGGCAACCATTTTGTAGGCTTACCGCTTGCACCGACGGTCACAGGTTTCCTCTCCAGCTCGCACGCTTCGTGCTTTTTTCTGCGCCCCGGTTCTTCGTTACTGTTGTTTTCTTGGTTCTATCTTGTTTATTGTTCTATCTTCGATCCAGTGTTCTGTTTGTTGTATCCGTTTATTTCTTCGTTGCGATTCTTTATTTGGTTGTTGTTGTTGTCTCTATAAACTTGAAATATAAATGCAATTTCCTTTTAAATACAGTAACGAGGTTTATTCAATTTCGATAACATTGTATTAGTAAGATATCGAAGCTAGCAACTTTTCGTTGAAGTTTATTTTATATTTCTTAAATTATTCGGGTAAAGATAACTCCACACTGACGGCCTATTGTCCACAGACAGATGTCGTAGTAATCGGCGGACAATGTCTGTCAGTGAAACTTAAGGCGCGCACGGGCAGACTACAGGCGTCTGTAGACATTGCCTGCCGACAACACATGCCAAAACATGTATATAAACTGCCTGCAAGCAACGTCGCTTGTCCACTAGAAGTTTGCCGGGTATCACTGCGTATCGATGAGTCGAAGATGCCTTGGAGATGCAACACACGGATCGTTTAAATCTACCTGTAATCCAATCAAGCTAGCCTAAAAAAAAGACAAATTCAACATTAAATTGTATCGGACATTTTGCTACAACGCTCAACTGATAGAAATCATGCTCAGGAACAAATATATGTCTTTGCTAACTTTCTAAATATATGTAGACGACGTTTTAAATTGCTAGTAGTTGAAACAAACAATATGATATATTTTTGAGTGATCTATAAGGATTTACAGGCCCACTGGGAAATCTTATTAGTGTTCTCTTGCACTATGTATTAAAGCGCATCAACACCGATAGAAGCACTGTACACGCGATATCGTCGCGTCGTGTCTCCTGAAAATCGCCGATAAGTCGCTCGAAACTTTACTGGAAACATTTCTCCATGTTCTACTGACAATCACATAGCATGTGTCATTGCTGGAATTTGATAAATTTGGTTGAGAACACGAAAGAATTTTCCGTTTACAGTAAAGCAAGGGACTATCGAGTTGGAACAATTCGTGTTTGAAAATAGCGTTCTATGCTAAAATAGCGGTGGAAATTATACTACATGTAAAAGTGAGTCATAAAAACAAATACAATTTTCTTATTTTCTATCTTTTTTACTTTTATCGCAAGTTTGATTTCTATACATATAACTGTTTTCAATTTAAGGAGGAACTTATTTTCTTAAGGGCTTTTCATACAAATTTGAAAAATAACTGTTGTTTTTGATCCCTTATCTCTATCTTTATCCTTCTATTTTTGTGAGACTGTATCGGTTATTTATTCTTAATATTTACAATCCGAAGTCTAATTTATGTGCCGTATTAATTTTCTGTGAATAATTTAGAGATATGTGAAATCTTGCTATATATATATATATATATATATATATATATATATACTGTTTGGTACCTATTAGAAGTGCGTTCGATCTAATGTGGAAAATTCTTAATTTTAATAAAATAGTCTCAAATTGCTAAGGCTGGGGCAAACTAAGAAGTTTCTGGAATATACAGGGTAATAAGTCGCCTCGCAGATATGTGTACATCGGGACAATATGTTACATATGTAATCCCTTACACAGTTTCATATTATCTTGTAAAATAATCATTCTTCTTTTAATATCAGTTGGTTTTTGTATTTTTATTTCATTTATCTCATAGGTTATAATTCCTTTAGGAAATTTTTGCAAAAATTTTCGCTGGAAATTTTCAGAAAACCTTATTCCTGAACAAAATTTGTTCTGTACTACGAACTGTCGCATTTAAATAAGAAAAATTCTATTTATTTAATTTTGTTATTAAGCTTCTTCATATCCAACTTCAAATTATCTGTAGCTTGTTTATAATTAATTAAGTTTGAAATGTTTGTTTGTTAGTTATTACAAAAGGGTCATAGCTAAGTTTTTGAGTTGTGCTCAGGTTATTATAACTTCAGTTATTATGCTCTGAGCGTCATGTTGTTTCTTAATAAAATTCTTTAGTCTCAATAATCAATTTTCTCTGTTCATAAAGATGGTGGTTGTTTATTTTAAGAATTTTGTTCTTAATTCCAAATATTGCGGACATTCTTTTATTATGCATTAGTTGGTATCCAATCTTCTTGGATAGGACGTATTGCATATTTCATTTTTATTTGGTTTATATTTTATCCTGTTTCCTAGACTCACTGCACAATCACGTTTGTCTCTCTGCTAATCTAACTTGTACTATTATTCTTTTAGTTATTAACAATAATTTCATATCTAAGCAACTCACTTCAATTATGTTTTCTGAGTCGTTAGTATATTTATATACTTCACCGTTGATAATCCTGTAGATTATTCTATTCTCTCCGTTTATTGCGACCCAAGGCTTACTGTAGGCCCTGTTCCTAACCGTCGCAAACAGATCGTCTTACATGACCGTCGAGATATACACAAAGTAGCGATAAACGCATAGTTGTCGTCAAGCAGCGAGTTCCAGAAACATCTATTCGCCTTCGGTGCGTTATTTTATCCGCATAAAGAAACTGGTATACGTGATCATAGGCGCGAACGGTGGCGTGATCCGAGCGTAATGGGGGTCGTCTTCCAGAGAAGACAACGAAAAGGATCGAAGAGTAATCGGTCCCTTCTGAAGAGTCAAACGTTATAAATTGCTTAGTCTAACGAATTCATTGAGAGATATCGCAATGTCGGGTTGAATTCCTATAACATATCAACTGTATTTATCGCTAAATAATTTGTGACGTTCTTATTATTACATTCATTATTTTTAAATATACAAGCTATATTAACCTGTTAATACAGTGTTAAATTCATTGAACCACCCCTATTATCGTAACAGAAATCAGGGGATCGATCAGTTCGTGGCGTCGGTTATCTAATTGCAACGGGAATTTACTACTCCCGTTGACGTGCTTTCTCGCGATCGCGTCTCTCCGCGAATGCTCGAATAAACACGGATTGCTTTTTAACTAAACGTATTCATACCCTGTTTTCTCAAAATCGAAAGCTTAAAACATCCGTTCTTACTGATGTTATTTCAATTATATTTGTCGGATCACGATTCGAATTTTGGGCGCGCGACGACTCTTCATGTGGACTAGCCATCGTTTCACAAAGCCGAGATTTTATTTACACGTATATACAGGTCTATCACTAAGCTTAACAAATAATAAGTACAACTAATAATAAGTCTAACAAACACTAAGCCTAATGAATAATACGATCTACGAATAATTAAATTAAATAATACTATTAGCAATGTTTGAGTTCAAACGAATCCACGGTCACCGGGATAACTCCTTACTAAGCGAAACTAACTTAGACGCAAATGCGATCGTCGAAAATGCTCGATGTATCACTCTCCAAGGCAATCGCAAGAATGCCAGCCTCGTGGAGATTTTTCTCCCTGTACAATTGCATTTTGTTTTCTATACCCGTTTGGAAGCATCGAGAAGGTTCCAAACGCCGTTGCTAGGCACACTCGTTGGGAGCATCGAGAAAGTTCCAAACGCCGTTGCTAGGCAGTTTCTGCCTGGAGTTTTGATTACTAATACAATGTATGTCCCATTGCATCGGCACCTCCGAGGCAACATCACACGTGGCTAGGCCCGCTCTCGAGGCCGCATGCCGCCACAACCACATTTCTCGGAAAACACATACAACCACTCCAAACCTCCGTTAGATAAAACATCCATCCCGTGACCGTGGCTACGTTCAGCGACCGATTGTCACCTCGAACCCAATCTCGCTTATTACAAATCTTAAGCAATTACAACTATAATAAAATCTAGGCTAAGGTACTAGAGGATGTTCCCAAAATTTCCAAGGAAAGGCTTCGGCTTTCCTTTCATCTCCGACATATTTATATCGCGTTATTTCAATTATCTAATATATTTTTTACTTTTTTCATGTAAAATCATCATTTTACCAATTGTATCATAATTATTAGGAAGCTCTGTTAGAATTTAATCTTGGAATTAAGATTAATAATCTGTGGAAGACACAATGTTTGTGTTGAAGCAATATAATGTGATATTTATTAAACAATTATTACAGGAATTATAAGTGTGTGTGTTCTGGAATGTAGACAGTTGGCTAGTTATTCACAGACTGACTGGCTTAGTGACCCATGGCCCTTGAAAAGGTTTTGAACCTCACTCTCTATGCAGTAATGAGTGTGACCTGTGTGGGTGTCTGTGTGGCGTCACATGTGCCACAGAACCTTCTAGTAGCTTCTCGACGTGCCCATCGGGAATGTTCCATCCATATTCCTACGCTTCTTCCGCCGAATTCTCGAAAGAGCATGCACGTGCTAGCCGCCGTGGTACATCTCACGAACGCACGCTAATGAGGATATCGCTGAACAACGAAGGAAAGAATCCGTTCGATCAATCACCTCATCTGTATGCGATTAATATCGTTGTATTCCAACAAACTCTGAACAATAACTTAAACACGAAACTGTAATTTGTGTCTTTATAATTTGCAACGTTGTTAAAATTTTGTATCTCCCTTTGCAAATGCAAATAATTTAAATGAAAAAATACATGGTTTTTAAATCGTTTCTCTTATATTCGTAATAATAATTTCGTTCTACAGTGAATGCATTTATTATTCAACGACGTGATTTTCGGTTGTTTATTGGAAAGTTATAATGCTGCTGATCTATAGAATTAGTACTGACTGTTATAGTAATATGCACAGCGAGTCATTTGTAATAAATTGTAATTACTTGTAATGTATATCGATTGTAATTACTTGTAAACCACTCAATTCATAAATGCATACATATGTGGCGGCACTCGACAGCACAAATACGACAACTCGACACTAACTAATACCAGACAACGGCAGCGCAGTGGTTAGCGCCTCAAGTTACGAACGTTCGGGATCTGGGTTCTTAAATCCCGGCGACCGTAGTCCGATTTTTCTTCCACGATTCTTAAATGAAAAGAAAATACAGCAGTACCCTAGCAGCGACATCTACAGCCAGCGGTAGATTTTTCTTCATCGCCCGCGATGCTCGCCGCCGCGAGCTATCTCTCTAGTAAGGAGAACCATAGCACTATCTTCTAGGGCATCGTCAAAGGCACGCGGACTACTTCACTGGTCGTAACTGTTTTATTCTTGTCTGACATATCGTTAGCGCGCCCGGAATCACGATCATTGAAATCTCATTAGCTCGATCACGTAGGGGTCACTTACACCTCACATATTTCAAATAAAATCTGCATAATTCTGAAGGAAACACAACTACATTTGGGTTATCTTGTTTTCACAGAAACCTGAGAATTGCTCAGAGTATTTTAATAAAATATTCAACTACTTTAAAACGCAAAAAATAGTTTATTGTATGGAATATATAGAGTGGTTCGCGCAATTGTTTCGGCATAATTGGAAAATTCGAAATGTGTAGCTTTAAAAATATTGCAGAGGAAAAATCGGATTCGTCGAGGACAACCTTCGTTCAGAAAGTAAGGGAAATTGGCATTGCTGCTAATTGGTCAATTTGTATATCGGTGGTTAGAAAAGGATGCTAGCCGCTCTCGAGAGAAAGTCTCTAGTGGGAGACGTCGTTCGTTAAAAAATAGGCGTTTCGACCGTTCGCGGAGAGACGCGATCGCGAGATAGCACGTCAACGAGAGTTGTAAGTTCCCGTTACGATTAAATAATCGACGCCACGAACTGATCGATCCCCTTATTTCGATTA
Organism: Bombus vancouverensis nearcticus; assembly: GCF_051014615.1. Lineage (NCBI taxonomy): Eukaryota > Metazoa > Arthropoda > Insecta > Hymenoptera > Apidae > Bombus > Bombus vancouverensis. Next base: position 139,647 of record NW_027468947.1, read on the forward strand.
TGATAATAAGGGTAGTTCAATGAAATTCCACAGAATTAACACAAAGAAATTAATGTTTATTTCAACAACTTATTAACTAGAAAGATATAAAAGGAACAAAAAAATGTAACTGCGTTTTGATTGATAAGTAATGCGCGACGTATCAGATGTGTTGACGGTTTGACTTCTCGAAAAGTTCTGAACGCCTTTCGATTTTTTTTCGTTTTTTCTGGAAGGCGACCCCCACTACGTTCGGATCACGCCACATTCTTTTACGCGAGGTAAAATACGGGCCACGAGTCGACGTTTCTGGAAGTCGCCCTGCTTAATGAACCATGCGGTTGCCACTACAATGTTTGTTTGCCGGGCACATGCGACGATCCGTCTGCGACATTATAGTGCCGCGATCGATAGTTAAGAATATGACCTATGGTAAGCCGCATGGCGTAACATTCTCCCCCCGTTGAGAGGGTACCGATCAAACTAGCGAGGTGTGTTTGAAGTTCCCACCTTATTTCGTCTCGGTGGCTAGTTGTTCGGGTTTCTCGAGATCGGGTTGAATTGGCAGTGGGACAAGCCTTTTGACGCCCCGATCCAAAATGCTATTTGCCGTCTGAACTGTAGCTGTCCGGATGACACCATCGGCGCCTGGATGAACCTTGATAACTCGACCCAGAGGCCAATGCATGGAGGGAACGTTGTCCTCTCTGAGGATGACGATTGTGCCCTTTTGGATGCTGTGTCCACCCTTGCTCCATTTATTGCGGTTGGTTAGCTCGTTCAAATACTCCTTATGCTAGCGGTTCCAAAAATGTTGTTTAAGCTGTTGGATATGCTGCCATTTGGAGAGTCGGTTCGATGGAATGTCTCTGAAATCTCGATCACGTAAGCACATTAATGAATCGCCAATGAGGAAATGTCCGGGAGTGAGGGCTAGGAGATCATTTGGATCGGTGGAGATAGGAGTTAGCGGGCGGGAATTGAGGACTGCTTCTATTTCTATGATAAGAGTATTACGGTGTTAAGCTCATATGTTTCTGTTTCTCCACTCGCGCTGCGCCATAATATCCTTTGATATTTCCGATCCTCTGGTCGTACGAGAAATTGCCGATACATTTTCTCGATGTCGCCAGTGAGTACGTACTGATGAGCGCGGAATCTAATTAATATACAAAATAAATTGTGAATTGATTCGAGAATATAGGATTTCCCCATTTTCATGATTATCGTGATTTTTGTATAAATATATTTTTTAACATACTAATAATTAGGTACTTATAAATTAGTATTATCAATTATTTTGCATTTATAATTCCGCCTCTAGTATAAGTGTTAATTGAAAACTAACTTTATGTTTCAAAAAGTACTAGCAAAGTCGTTGAGTAACAAGCCACTGATGCTAACACAAATAGCATTGTCGTAATTAAATATTTCTAAATATTCATTTTTCATTTTGAACCTGTAGAAACAATTTATTATATATACTATTAGCTAAGTAATTGCATATTTAATTAAGTCGAAATATAAAACTTAGTTATTTTAATAATTTAAAAAATAAAAAACTGACAAACATTTCAATTTAATTTATGGTTGGAACAAAAGACAGTTATTTTTCATTAATTGAAATATTGCAATGCAGAGTACTTTCCAAAATACGCCGAGAGTATTCCTGATGGTGAAACGAGCGTTGCTTCATCGAACGCAGCTAAAGAAAACAACATCTATGTAGTTGGTGGTACGATGCCTGAAATAGAGGGCGATAAATTGTACAATACCTGTACTATTTGGGGTCCCGATGGAACTTTGATAGCAAAACACCGGAAGGTAAGTAATATATTCCTTTATGGCTTTGAATTTGAAAATATTGGGGTGAAGAAAGTGACTCTATCTAGGAATAATTTAGGAATATACATATGTACATACGTATACTATAACCAATTCTATAATTTACGGTTTATAAAATACGTTATGATACGGGAAACGCCCATTTTTGTTGTAATGTGTTTGTTGTTGTATAAATTTTTCACATACGAAAATACTTATTTTTTCTCCTTTTTAAACATTATTAAATGATAAGATCTTTTAATAAAAGAAAGTGATAAAAACGCTGTCAGTTATTAAATAAAAAATAATTAAAGTTTAGGAGTTGGTAACTTTGATATTAATTTACATAAGTTGCAGCAATAGAATTAGCGATTACATTTTTATGTTATTAGGTACATCTATTCGTGTTAAGGAAATTCGAGGATTTGGGAATACAAATAATTGACTATATTTCCCACACAACAGTTATACATCTATATTACGCTCTGAAGAACGTCTTGCACGCACGCTTGTCTCCAACCGACTATCCTAGATTCTTCTAACATCTGGCAACAGTCTTTTGTCTCAACTAAGACCTTGACGCCCTCTGACCCTTACACACACACTCTCATGTACTGTGTAAATGTACCACTTCCCTAACAATTTTTATGATTAGATTTAAATTATTAATATTTGTATTTTTAGTAATATTAATTAGTTCTTTTATTTAATTATATAGAATTAGATATATAAATTTAAATAATAAATGTTTAATTAATCGTTTTTATTATTTAATATTAATGTTTTTAATATCAATAATTTTTTAAATTTTGAGACCTAATATATTAACTTTATTATTAGGATGAGATGGTCTGGGTTTAATTTCTTATTGTTTAATTATTTATTATCAAAAATTTTTATCATTTAATTCAGGAATAATTATAGTAATTTTAAATCGTGTAGGAGATTCTAGTTTATTAATAATTATTTCTTTTTTAGTAATTTTTGGTACATGAAATTTAATTTTATATAAAATAGATTTATTAATTTTATTAATGTTCTTTTTAATAGTATTTACAAAAAGTGCACAATTAATATTTATGATGTGATTACCAGCTGCAATAATTACTCCTACTTCTGTGTCTTCATTAGTTCATTCATCAACTTTAGTTACTGCTGGAATTTATTTATTAATCAATTATGAGATAATAATTGATTTTAAATATAAAAGATTTATTTTAATAATTTCAAGAATAACAATATTAGTTTCAGGAGTTATAGCTAATTTTGAAATAGATTTTAAAAAGATTATTGCTTTATCAACATTAAGTCAATTAGGTCTTATAGTAAGAATTTATCCTTTAGGAATAACAGATTTAACATTTTTACATTTATTTATTCATGCATTTTTTAAATCTATAAAATTTATGTGTGTTGGAAGATTTATTCATTATATAAATGGTATTCAGAATTTTCGTTTTTATTCTGGTATATTTTATTTATATCCAATAAAAGGATTATTAATAATATTTTCATTATTAATATTATGTGGATTTCCGTTTTTAGTAGGATTTTATTCTAAAGATTTAATTGTTGAATATTATTTTTTAAATATGAAAAGAATTTTTAGTACAATAAATTTAATTTTTGGAACAATTTTTACAGTATCATATTCTTTTCGTACAATATTTATAATAATGGGAAATAATTATATAATAAATTTAATTTATTTAAATGAAGATTGTATTATAGCTGGAATTATATCAGTAATTTTAATAATTATATCAATTTTAAGAAAATTTATTTTTAATTTTTTCTTTTATCAATTAAATATTAATTTAATTCATAGTTATAAATATCTTGTATTTAAGATAATATTATTAGGATTAATATTTTTAGTATTAATATTAAATATTTATTTGAAAAAAATTAATATTTATCAAAAGATTTTTTATAATAGAATTTTTTTATAAGTTTATAATGAGTTATTTAACAAATAAAATAATTTATTATGAATTTGATTTTGAAAAATGTTTAGTTGAAACATTTACAGGAAAGATTATAGGATATGTTTGTGATTTATTAGAAATACATTTTAGATTAAAAATTTCTTATTTATTATTAATATATATTTATTTATTAATATTAATAATAATAATTTGATTATAAATATATTTATAATTAATTATTTAATTATTATTACTAATTTATATTTAAATTAAATAAAGAGAAAGATGAACTTGTTTAATTTAAATAGCTTATACATTTAGAGCATAATATTGAAAATATTAGGGAAATTTAAAAAATTTTGAATATTAAAAAAAAAATATTTAAAAATATTAATACGTATGTCGGATTAGCACTGGGAGTAGGGTTGTGGGCGTCAAATGAATCTTCACGGGAATTAACCATTGGTAAGGTACACGCAGGTGTAGTTTATTACAATAATAGAGTTATTACAGTTTTGACAATAGATCACGACAATTGGCACTCGCGAAACTAGTGACGATGATCTCAGGCCCGATAACGAATCCGCGGCCAACGGGATCACAAAAGAACGTGTCGGAGATGAAAGGAAAACCGGAGCCTTCCCTTTGCAATTTTGAGGAAGCCTTCTAATGCTTTAGCCTAGATTTTATCATAACTGTAATTAAGCAATTGTCATTTGTAATTGTTTGACATTTGTGAAAGCGAAAGTGGGTTCGAGGTGACAACTGGTCGCCGAACGTAGCCACGGTCACGGGATAAACGTTTTGCCTGACGAAGGTGTGGATCGGTTGTATTGTTCTCCCTAGAAATCACATAGAATTGTACTTTGGAGATGCTGATATAATGGGACACACGTTGTATTAGGAATCAATCTCCAGACAGAAACTGCCTAGTATCGGCGTTTGGATCTTTCTCGATGTTTCCAAAGAGTATACAACAAACTTTTGACAGAAATTGCCTAGCAACAACGATTGGAACCTTCTCGATGTCTCCAGCGAGCATATAACAAACAAATGCAGTCGTATAGCGAAAAAGATTTTCATCAGATATTCATTCGTGTGATCGCCTTGGAAAGTGATACATCGAGCAATTTACCGAGTGTCTCAGCAATTGTATGTTGTGTTTAAAATTATTCTACGCATAGTAAAGAGTTATCCCGTTGACCGTGGATTCGTTTGGAATCATTAGTTAAACTTATCATTTGTTAATCTTATCATTTGTTAATCTTATCATTCATTAAACTCAATACTCATAATATTTTGTAAAATCTTGTATATTCGCGTAAATATAATCTCTGTTTCATAAAACGATAGCTAATTCAAACGAAGAATCGTTACACGCCTTAAATTCTAATGTTAACCCGACATATATATATATAAATAATATAATAATAAATCAAACTTGCTCGAGCCTGCTTGAATCTCTGTATCATTGTATCATAATGTGAGAACTTTCACAAGCCTAAATCCTGGCAGTCTGACGATCGAGAATATTGCTATCGGAAGAATCGCTCTCATCCGTAAACAAGATATTTCCAAGGATTGCGTTATAATTTTCTTAGCGGCTAACCATCGAATATTCGTCAAACGACATAATTTCGCACACGGCGAACCTTATATCGTACACCTTTTGGCGTATTATTTTTCCCACTTTTTTTTTTTTTATTAACGTGGAGGAAATCCGCACGGACACCAGGTCGCTTCTGGGAAAAAGCGGCGTGGTAGTGGCAGACGCCAACGGACTAAAACCTCCACGATGACCGTCCCGGCAGCGATCTAGAGGGGCCCGGGAACTGGTGTGAGGGATACACCCCCTCCGCGCTCAATACACCCCCTAATGGAGCGATATGCGGCCACGTTACACCGCGCCTCGTCGCCGGAGCCGCCGTGCCAGACAATCCGGTTCCCCTGCCGGGCAGATTTGCGACGGACCTAGCGCACCTCACCGAAGGGCTTCCATGGCCTCTGTCGCGCCCTCGCCGGTCAATTCTCTCAGGGTGAGAGTATTATTTTTCCCACTGCTGCGTGTGAAACCCCTATTGGACAAACTGTTCTTTGCAATACATCGATGGATAAATACGCGCACAAACACGCAATACGTGCAATAGAATGCTCGAGGTCAATTTTGTGATCCTCTTTTTCAACAGATCTTCGCAAATCCGAAGGTGTAGAATTACCTCCCAAAGACATAAGATGACAACAAACACTTTCTTGACACACTGTATAACATTGAGGTATCCAGTTTTGCCACATACAATGTTGTCATTGTCACGTTTGACTTTGTTCATTGTAAAGTCAAATTTGCACACTCCATCTGTGAAATAGTACGAAGAAATCATAGTGACTTGTATTCCTTATGATATCATGATGCCACATAATATATAATACAATACAATAATTCGCGAACAGATCACTCGTTAATTGCTTTTAAAAGAATTACCACGGAAGCTTCCTAACACGGTACCCGGGGGCCAGGGATTTATTTCGTCGATAAGTTAGGTTATTAAACTTATGTTCTTTCATTGAAGACATCGATGGACGCTGTGTTCCAGAAATAGCCAATCACACTTGGCGAAGCATAATAGTAATTTACGATAACAAATACTTAAGAATGCCTAATTTTGCTAAACATAGGGTTCAATTTACAATTATGTAAATATTACTTCTTGAAAGTAACTTCTTAATCAATTTTAACAAATTTTGTAAAATCATGTAATAAATCTTATTATTTATCATACGCGTGTATTAAGCCAATTGCCAACCGAACATGTTCAAACTGTATTTTTTTCAAAACGGGACCTTAAGCTAAAAAGCTTTATTTCACATATTCGACTTGTTCTTGTATGTGGTATCAGCACCTAGTCGGATGCCCGCGTTATGCAGGACACCCTGATGGCGTTGAACGCAACGATTCAAATTGAACTGAAAAGTCGTTATGTTTTCAGAGGACTTGTGTGTAGAGGATGGTTGATCGTGAGATTTATTAGACAAGATTGCTCGTTGTTGAAACCTTCAAGTATATTTTCAAATGATTAAATAAATAATTATAGATAATGTTCGCAAAGACGGTAGATACTCGTAGATACTGATCCATAACTCTCGTGAACTCCTTACGATTGCGTCCGTTTAAACTGGTATAGTATAAACAGATCGGGGGAGAGTCGGAGAATTCAAATTCGTCTTTGTTCGACGGTTCGACGGTTCGACGGTAACGTAACGGCGACATTGTTTTGCCCGGAGTTTATTTATTAATATATTATGTATGTCCTCACGATCTTGATACTCCGAAGCAAAAAAACAACAACATGATTTGAAATGTTCTCTAGCTCATGTACCGCTACGTGTACTTTCAAGGAGCAAAACTGACACAGTTCCGCTTGTGACGCGAGACGGAGATTATCGTTTCACTTCCTTTAACGCATTTTTGCCATTGAAAGACACTAATTTCTGTGACTTGCTTTATCTCTGTTATAAATCTCTCTTTATATTTAAAATTTTATAGTTTTTGTGCAAACGTAAAAGGTAAGTAAATATTAATAAATATTATAATAATATAATATAATGCTATATAATAATATTAATAAATACTTCGCTATTTACTTATTTTATTTCCATTAAGGTATATTGTATTTTTCATTGCATTACTTTCATTTTTATTTAGTGTAATAATAAACGCATACGTTAATATTCATTGGCATTAGTGTAATTGTAAGCTTCACTGTAAATTTAATAAAATTTATAAGAACGGAATTATTAAAAGGGTATATATGTGTAATTAAACTAGATTCTATTCTCAATGTTACTTCATTATTTTATTATTGTTTCATATATATATATATTTTTTTAATTTACATGTGCTTCTAAGTTAATAGAACTAAACACATGTGTATGTATTAATTGCTATATACGTCATAATTTCAACCATAATATTAAATTATGGTATGTATTATTAAAAAGTATAGTTTAATGTATATATTAAATATATATCATTTATTCGTAGATTTTAAATATGGATACTGGATCAAAGAAGGAGATTAAAGAAATGATTACCAAAGATATATCGAATATACATAATTACTTTCATTTCGAACTTTTTTAGTCTTATTGTTACGTCGATTCTTATATTTCAAGATCTAGTCTTGTATGTACGCTGGGGAGCGCTTTTATTTATTGATTCAACAAAGAATATCGTTGTAGGTGTCATACATGCGAGTAAAAGTAACGAAGTACGAGCAGTTTCACTGTAACATACTTCCTGATAATTTCTCGTTATTTATACCATAAGAAAGTATCAAAGAGGAACTCTTATCTCGAACGTGGATCTATTTGTCGATAATGCATCCGTGTAATACTCGAGTGTCGTTCATACAGCGTAAATATACGTGCAGATACGTAAACCTTTTATGATTTTTGTATCAAAGGCAGACCTGCTATAATACTCGCAAGTGAAATATAATTCTACGAAAGAAAATGGAGCAAAAGAGTTTCGTTGGTAATATATTCTTCCTTTTTCATCACAAGTTTCCTCTTTGTTGTGCTTCTGTTACATTATAATCCTGTTAGATTTACGCGCGTAAAATTTCACTTTGTTGCACTATATATCTCATCATCGCCATCTGCCGAACACCTGTGAGAAACGCGGTTTACTTTGTCTCAAAGCGAGCAAACGTCTAATTTCACAAATTGGATTTTCATCAACAGCGAGAAGGGCATATGCGATGTAAAGGAGGCTGTAAGGGTGTCCTACGGCTTACGGTGGTTGTCACGATGCCGGAAGTGGCGCCGAGCAGACACGTCAAGGGAGAATCAGAATCGCTATTGGCAAAAACCATCGCGAACATTTGTCCTTCGCGCCACCAAAATTCTATCTTCCGAGATATTTTTCGCGTTTCCGAGGTCATCGCCACTCTCCTTAACTTTGCCTTACGATGTATAATATCTCGATGTTACGGTAGTTAGAAATTTGTATTAATTTGGAGAACCTTGCAAAAGTACGCAAATCTGCTACGATAGTCGGATAGAGAGTATCGGCAGAGATCTGTTCCTTTATCGTGAAACTCTCTCGGACAACTTAGATGCTACCAGATATCGATTCTCGCATCCAACCATTTCGTAATAAACGTAGATCACCCAAGAAATTTCTCAATTGTCATCCGTTAATTTCGCGCAACTTTTGCTTTATTTTAGCTACGTGGGAACCTATTAGTGCGCAAATGTTACCCCGAAAATGTTACTCCTCTGTGCCAAATATCGCTCACGTGTATAATCAAAGTTGCATAAAACCGCGTACAATTGCATCAGGAAATTTCTAATAATTTGCTCGTCTCGCAGGACGAAAACAGGCTCACGAAGGATCCCTCTGTTCTGGCTATCGAATGTACCGCAAGCACGTAGTTTCAAGTGTCCGTTCTCTAGAAAATTCGAAACAATTTATGGTCGATGGTCGAGTGAACGGTGCAACGGTCGAGTCGGAAAGATCAGAAAGACAAATCATCATAGTTCGAACAGACCGGGAAGCAGAAACGCACTTCCATGATCATTTGTATCGTTGCTCGATCTGTTGCTGCGCAATGACCGAGCAAGCTGTTGATTTTTCTTTTTCTGCGATGCTACTATACTCTACACTCTATGCTTTATACCGTTCTTTTGCCCGCTATTTACCTTGTACGCGAACTTTTTATCGCTAGTGGATTGCAAAAATCCTTTTTTATCACGAATTTTACGTGACAATGCGTAGGTCAAGGTGGACGTAAGATAAAGGAAGGTGTAGATAAATAAGACAGGGTGTATTTAAAAATAATAAGTTATTTATTACAGTTTATTTAATATGTATACAGGCTATTCGTATTATAGCAGCGATAGCTAGTGTTAAATTAACAATGACAGTTTCTATCGTAGTTAATATTATATTGGTTATTGGCCATGACGAAGGCGAATTTTGATAGCCCTGGTGGAGGTCGGTGGTCTGGATCTATAACAAATAATACTATATTAATATAGCAAAGAAATGTCGTAAATATCGATATCATTTGCAAGGCGATTCTTTTTGGGCATAGTGAAATTATGTTGATCAGTTTGTGGATATTAGGTTGAAATTAGATAATAAAGTTATAGATTTACCCGTTTTAAGGGATTGTTCAGGCGCCGTTAATTCACTGGATATGTCGCCCTGAAGCAGGATGTTTAAATTTTGGATCATATATTGTACTGATAGGAAGTATTTCATCGATACAATTATGAGTTTATTTGATTAAAATATCTAACGTAGTGTCCAGTCACCAAACGAATTAGTAGATCAGCCGTGAACAATGGCAGTAATTTGTATAATAACAAAGGATAAGCCAAATATAGCAGAATGACTCATCGGCTAGCGGGAGGTTGTGTCTAATTATCAAAAGCGAAAGAAATATGAAAGATCCTAGTTTGTAGGACTTGTTGACAATCAATGTCAACAATTTTTTCGTTTGGTCCATAGAATGTTTTGAGTGGGCTGTATTTCGACACACGACAAAATTGATAACGTAAATAAATCTTATATATTTGTTTCAAGAAATGATAGCTTGTTTGTGAGCGGTATCTTTAGACAGGTTGTTGAAAACTGGATGTTAATTCGGATTTTATATTTTCAATAACTTCGCATGAGTATTTTAGTCAAATCTAGCACGAATCGAACAGGTGAAAACAATCTATACGGCGTTCGTGCTGAGGTGGTATGGTGATAGGTGCGTAAGGAACTACTCTTGGTGTTTTTAACGAACAATAGTTTATTTAGAACTAATCAACAATCAGAGTTAACAATTAACAATTAACAATTACACTTAACAGACAACTGGTAACAACTTACAAATAACGATAGACACCGAGAGATCATTCGACGCGTTGCTATGCAAATAATACCGAGGAGTTACACATTTAATGGCGTAAGGCAGACTGCCTGTGCTTTTGTTTCGGATCGCGCAGATTCTTCCCTTCGTAGCCCATCGATATCGTAGCCCAGTGCTGGCACGTGTATGCTCTTCCGAGAATTCGGCGGAAAGAGTGTGAAGATATCGATGGTACATTGGGCACGTCGGTGTTGCGCTTTGGCGGCGTCGCGCTTTGCATCCGGAGCCGTTGAAAAGTTCCGTGGCCCGTGCCGCCACAGTGCTTGGCAGGCTTTTATTTTGTTTACCTAGTGGATCGGTATGATAGAGTTCGAGACATGTGGAAAGTACGGCTTCCAGGCAAGCAGGGGCTGATTCAGCGCATTAAAATAAGAAGAAAATTTCGTATAAACGTTTTCGAGTAGACGCTTGCTTTGTGTCACAGTACTTTCTTACCTATCTTTAGAAAAATTACTCGAATCGACCAGTTCCAGTTCCAGTTTCTACGGAAACGAATGCGTCGCGTCATAGATCGTCCATCTTGTTCGAACAGCTTACACGAATTTGTCGAAAATTTTGATCGTCACGTCAACTAACGTTTTATAAGTAAGAGATTTTAAACGCCCCCGTATTTAATAATCGAACGGATTCGGATCCGAAGAGCGTATTGGTCCGGAAATAAGGCCAGCACGATTTATCTATTTTCCAAGAAATCGTTCATCTGTGTAATGTTTAGCATCGCAAAATAAGCTATAAGCGGAACGTATGGTCATATTAGGCATATTATGTTATATAAAATTTTCTTCTTATTTCAGTATTCAGAATCAACCTCTGCCATATTTTCCACGTGTTCTGATTCACCTTGTATAATATATAAGAATGATAATTGCAAATATATTTGTATAATAACTCTATGATAAGCGCTTAATAATACATACAGTGAACTTGTACAGAGTAACGTTTGCTGACTGTCGGAGGCACATTGTTGCTGTCTATGCAAAGACAAGTGCCCATTTCTTGTCGAAGAACTCCAGTCAATTCTAGCGTTTCACCCACATAAGTTTTCAACGCTGAAACATGAAGATATATAGTCGTTATTTTTTAGCTTTGCCTCTATTTGATCTTCATCTTATCTGCTTACGCGCTTAATAATGGAACTAGGTTTGGTCTACGTAAAAATTAACTTCTTTTTATTAAGACTCATATTTATTAAGATTTAATAAGATACAATTTATTAAGATACATGTAACGAAAGGCAGGAAGTAGTAACATTTTACGTGAATTTGCATGGATCGAATATGCTGATGTGCTTACGAATAAGAGAGTATTGATCGATAATTATTAAAGCCAATTGTTTGTGACATGGGAATAAGCAAAAGTCATTTTTAAGTTTAAAGATCTTTAGTTTAGTATTGAAATGTGTTTAATGTATTTTAGCAAAAGTAGATAAAATAGGAATATTAAAAAGTTGTGTTTTGAAGACAAAATTTGACAAAAATGATGCATATACAAATGCTATCTGTGGTCATTAATATATTTTTTCGTTATCGACAGAACATTTTCCCTTGATTTTATTGACATATTGGATTAATCACTTCTTTAAGTTACTCGTTGTTGAAACAACATCAAAATCGTATATTGTTTCGTGCTAAAAAATCTACTAAATCCATTGACAGTGAAACGATATTTCGTATACGGTTCTTACAAGAATTATTATTATTTAAGACTTAGGAAAACGTATATACAGTAGCCACGCACACTGTGCGTATTTCTGGCGCGCGTTTCCGTTCAGTGACAGTACTTCGGCGGACTGGATTGCCGAAGCGAAAGGGTTAAAAAAATACGATAAAATCACATGTAGCTCTCTATTTGTCTAGTCGCTTTTGTAGCAATATCACTATGTCCTCTGACATACTTGAGGTTTCTTACAATTCACAAATTAAATGAACAACTGTGCAAGCGAAATCGCTGCTGTAGAATCCCCGCTTCTGTAGAATCAGTCGTATGGATTTCAAAATTTAGTGTGTCGCCGGGATTAGCGTTATCCAAAGTACGCCACAGGAATAGAACATAAAGATATTTCTCAAAATTTGTTATTGCTGGTATGATATTGCTGAAATACAAGGCTGCAGTTTCTTAATGTCGTCAAAACATTCAGTTCTTTTTTGGTCAGTCACTTTTCGCGTGTGTCACGACCGGCATACTTCAAATCCGACGGACTGACGATAGAGATAAAGATGTGGCGGCACTCGGCGACAATGTATATCGCTGAAGTGCCTAATGAACCATCAACATCCCAACGGTCCTTCCACCGAAGGTTCTAGAAGAAAGAGCACGTGGCAACGAACGCGGACGCCTAGCAAATGCATGGACGGTGGGGATGTTGAGGGATGACAAAAGAAAGTAATCGGATGCGATCGAAAGTAAAATCATAAGAGTCAGTCTTAGAAAGTCACGCCTAGAGTTCGGAAGTAGATTGTAAAGTGTATTGATGTTAGAAAAAAAATAAAGTTTTCTTTTTTTATTTTTTTACCTCAAATTCCTTTTTTAGTTTGTTATTTTACGTGACACGTGCTTTGTATTGCTCTGTCGAATTTGAAAGTTTCTATTACGATAGCGGATGGTGCGAAAGACGCAAGTTTCTAGTATTTTAGAGATGTCTGAACGTCAGCTGCGTGATTATGTAACAAAAAATGGAGATATCCATTGAAATATTTTAACACGCAAGAGATTTCATGTTAAGACAATACACGCAAAGTAAATACACACGAATATAATAGTATATCCCTTTCGATGTCATTCGATTTTTGTGTCATTCATTTTTTCCCCGATATATTTGAGCGATTCGAGATAAACAGGATACACTTCTAAACAATTCCTCTCAAAAGTGGCAGGAATTAATATTTTTTCTACTGAAAACAAATAACTCTGGAAATATTGAAAATGTAAAAGAATAGGAAGCTTAAAATCCGTTCACTTGTCGATGCAATGAGCAGAACAATACATATTTGCGATAATAAGAAGAATATCTCTAATGATACTGTAGTATCGGGGAGAAGGGCCCAAGAAACGTCGAGCTAACTACAGACAATGTCGCGAGAGCAGAGGCGCTGTCGGCTCCATCAATGCATTACCGGGTCCTTCAAGTAAATAGCCTTGCCGAAAAGACCTACGTGACCCTGGCTACGAGCGTCTGCAGAACACGTGTGCGGTGGGCCTAGCAAAAGACAATAGAGTGCTACAACGGCCAGAGAGTCAGTCGAGAAGCAGAGTGCGAGTTGAGCGGATACGGAGTGTGAGTCGGCGTGCGACGATATTGTAGTCGGTCCTTTTGTTATTGAATATCACTTATTAAAATACACTAAACTTTGAACTCTACCATCATCACTTGTCCTTACTCTAAGAAACCATCAGTTACTACAATACTTTTAATACATCAAAAGGCAAATACTATAAAAAGATTCGACGCGCTCTTTGAATACAGCTACTATCAAGATGTATAAACATTAGTACACATAATTAGCCTAGATCGTGTCGAAGTAGTAAGTATGTATGTACTTTTGACGAATTTTTAAATTCAAAATTCTTTTGAAATCACGTTTAAAATACAGTTATTCTTAGAATATGATTTAAAATATAATCTTCTTTTTACTTTTTGCGTAATTTATTACGTAAATCATTACTAAAGAAAGTTACTTTCCAGTTGTGTTACAAAGTAATCCACTTTGTACACAGGTATGTAATAAGTTGCCAGAAACTTTGATGAGAACGAACTTTTTATTAAAAAAAGTGACATCTTTCATGTATGATTTCCTCTTCAATCTAATATTTGCTTGGTAGTAGTATATCAAATATTTTTGAGCTAAAAGTAAGTAATAAATATTCGGTAGGCTTATATGCGGAATGCATAAATAATTGTTATGAGTATTGAAAGTATTACATTTTTCTGTCTAAATCGTTTCGGTTCAATTTGGAAAATCTTATTCTGCGTGTGCAATTAATACCAGCAGCATGTCAACTCTAAAGTTTCATATCACGAAAAGAGTTTATGCAAAAGACGAGTAAGAGTTAAGTTTGACATCGAGTAAAGAAAACCCAATTTGAAATTGATCTAACAGTGTTTTTCTAAATTATTTCTAGGTATTGTTCAATTTGTTCTTTTCTCAATATTGTTGGATTTAATTAACGCAGCGTCATATTTACGCTAATATCTGCTTGTTAAGCATAATTTTAATATATAATAACATGATCTATAACTCTTTACAATTTATATTTTATCATGGCATATGTTTTAGAATATTCTCCGGCTTCTTGTAATTTTTATTCATACCTATTCCACGTGTATCATGTTCTCTTTATTAACTTGAAACGTTTTACACGCACAGGTGTACGCGAGTACTATCAATTACACGTACATACAGAACTTCCTCAAGCTAATATTATCAACTCTAGAGCTATTAATAAATGTTCATAAAGGGGATACTTCTTCACGACATGTAGTTTAATAGTTTATTAACACATTGACTGCCACGCGTGTTTTCAAAAAAATCTGCGTCAGGCCACGCGTACAGCAGTACCAAGCGTTCTCTGCTAGGTGCTCCTATCGATATTTTAGTAATGCGAATCGCTCAAGTGGTGGTCTCAAGAATGATCTTTCGTTTCGCTTGTTCGCTACATTAAAACCGCTAGCTGTTGTCGAATATAACGAAGGAAAGTGTGGTATAGATTATTCCGATCAAATGGTTTCTTATGCCACCACAATTAGAAAAGGAATCAAATGGTACAGAAAACTTGGCATTCAATTCCTTCTGGGAATTTCTGTTGTAAACGCTTTGACGGTTTACAAAATTGCAACAAGGAAAAATATAAATATTGGAATATTGTTATTCTATAAATTTATTATTATTATGTTATTTTTATTTATTATTATATTATTTTTTTATTATTATTATATTATATTATTATTATTATTTATTATTGTATACTGTTATTTTATAAATTCAGAAAGATAGTTATATTCACTGTATATACTACGTACATATATGTATAAAATATATGATCTTTTAGGAATATCTCTCTACTTTAAACTGTTACTAGCAAAGATACTTTGCAAGTAGCATTCTTATATGTTGGATTTCAAGCTATTTCAATTAGCCTTGCAGTGAATATACTGTACAATATTTGTAATTTTAGCGAATGTCGTGATATTGTTCTGTAGGAGTACCAAAACATAGTTATCTTCTATTAGCAAATAAAATTCTATTTTTGATGAAATTTAGTAAAAAATATTAAAGTATCCGAGGAACAATTTCTTTTGCCTGCAAAAGTCACTTTGAGCAGGTGAAATCGAATCTTCAAGATTTTGATTAACTTGTGATGATCCGAGATACAGTAAAACTTTGCATCGCTCTATTGAAAAATATTTGTGCGCTAGGAATAAATCTCGAGTAAATAATGAGTTTGCTATTTTAAAGATAAAACGTGTAACAGGCATTACATGTAAGAAATACAATGCGGGCAAAATAACAGCTCACTTAACATTTCTGTTAATTTCTAAATACATAGGATTTTTCACCAGATATTAGCGCTTTTATTGGAACAAACAAATGAAAATGAACAATTCCGTGTAACATATTTCGGAGCCATATTGATCTGATATGTCAAACATATACATTGATATTTCGAAAATTAAAAATTATTTTCTAGAGTTGACATGTTGTTTTTCAGGTAAGTAAAATTTTTTTTAATGTATACTATATCTAATTTATTAAGTGTAATTACCAGTTATTTGCCCCACTTTTATAATTTCCTTTGTATATTATATACATTATAATCTAAAACGTATTTGTTCAACGTATTTGTCGTCCAATACCGATGATTTAGTCATAGACCGAATTTCTTTTACCTGTAAGTTCAATATTTTGGCAACTGAGACTAAATTAGAAGGTGTCCGTTTAATTTTTCTTCTACCTTTTCCCATAGAAAAATGTTTGAAAGTCCAAAACAGAAAAGAGAGAAATGGTCAGAGGAGAACATGAATGGGGCTTCGAAGCTACTCTTCAAAAATAAAATGGCCCAAAGACAGGTCACTGAAGCTTTCAATGTTTCAAAAACGACGAATGTGAAGTCTGGGCACACGTCGAATGCGCAGATCAAGAAAATATTAAGTATTTTCCATACGATATACATAATAATCAAATTTGAATAAGAATATGTATACTGACATCTAGAGGACTTTTTAAAACATTATTAACCATTTAGAGCAAAAGATCAAATAATTAAATAATTGATCGGTACTGGACGACAATTTTTCGTTTCCTACAAATTCCGACATTACTATTCTTGCACATTGTTAATTCGTCAATTCGTATTATTGAATTTCATAAAATTAATTTTCCTACTTTTATCAAGTTCCATTTGTGCTATAAAGTCACTTTGTAAATTCTCACTTTTATCAACTCTAGCACAAGGTACCGTGCGACTCTCCCCTGCATCTTAATTTGTATGTGATTCGAAATCCAAATTATTCGATATTTTTCATACCAAACTACGATAAAGATTCTTAACAACTTCTGCAAGATTACCTATACTAGCATTTATGACGTTCCTGTCTCACAAGATCAATAACCAAGCCTTTTCCTCGATTCTTTTTCTCTGATGAAACGTTAAATAGTTTTCTTCCTTCTTTCTGTCCGGATGAATTTTATCTTTTTCGTAGGTCATTGATATCTGGTCGCTTTTTTAAATTACTTTTTCCGTAGTTTTCATGTCACAATAAAGAGATTAAAAAATGCTGGATCAAAATTCTTAATGCTTTTCTCACCCACTCCGTACTCTTATCTTTCTGTTCATGTTCAAAATAGCGAATAGAGGTACATATAGAGGCGAATACTTCTGTGTTTAGTCTATTGACACCCCCTCCCTCTCGCCCCTTGATGAGGTTGACTCGTGTTAGATTACAATATCAGTTTGCCTAACAATCAGAACTACATGGAATTTTGGGGATATACAGGCTGAGTCTTCAACAGCAAACCACCTGAATAATTCTTTCAATTTTTTGAGACGCAGGGAAATGTTTGAAACAAAAGTTGTTTGGTTTCGAGGAGGCTATTACGCGATGGAAAAAGTTTTTCTCAGATGGACGCGTTTACGAGTTTTAAAGAACACTTTAATAGGCTTCGTTTTTTTTTAAGTGTAGCCGTGTAGTTTTGAATACCTATTTGTCCCATTGTTGCTCTTTTGAAGACGGATTTAAATATCGCGGTCATTTAAGGTCACTCAAGGTCATAAAACGTAGTAAAATAGTCCAATCGAACGTAATGTTTCAATATTCCGAAACAAAGGAAAATGGATTTACCATTTTCAAGATAAGCGGCCCGTTTATAAAACACCATTAAACTAGGAGACGCAATCAATTGGAGAAAAGATAAATTTTCTGTGACTACTTATCGTACTCGAATTCGACTCTACATCTTCGTTACTTTGTCGAAATTGCTATGTATAATAATTATTAATTATGAATAACGAAAGAAATCCTTAACCGAAAAATACTTCGTTATTCAGTATTCGTTGTTTAATATAATTATAAAACACCAATCAATAATAACACAGGTACTTCACAGTGAGATATTTGAATTATTCATCTAATATAAAGAATAAGAATTTTGGAACAAAAAATTAAACGGTTAGTACAAACATTCGATAATTGCACGAAAAAGTCCTCTACGTAGTTACACAGCCGTCGTGTCCACTTTGAGAAGGACAGATTTCCCTGAGGTATCGCGGAAATTTGGCGGTCCATTGCGATCGAGCAGTGTAACATGATCCAATATTATCAGTTATCGTTGAGACAATGTATCCGAGTAATCATTCAAAACTGAAAATTGCCTTATTTTAGGTTTTTTAAAATTAAATTTCCACTAACGCATTTGTAGGATTTCCCCGACTAAAATAAGATCAAACATGATATAATATGAATAATATTTAATTATCAATTATTAAGTAAGCAAATATGTTCCAAATTTTATCGTGTTTGGTGTCATTTTAACCAGTAAAACGCGAGAAACATATTAGCAAAAATTTCATTGATCAAAAATCGCAAATAAGAATCTTTCAACTTATCGCCAGTCTTTAACGAGGCTCTCTTTCTCTTTCATTCGCGTTGTCAATTTTGAGGAATAGAGTCGTTCCTACGTCTCCATAATTGTAACGTTTCAGTCCCGATTTTTGTGCAATTATCGAATGTAATTATCAAAATTGTATACACGACATATTACAAACATTGAATCGAATCTTCTTCTGCAAAACGTTATCGAACACGAAAAAACGAACACGAATAATCGAATCGAAAATTACTAAACGATCGGCTGTTGGATAAGTGTTTACTAAGAATCTGACTAAGTACACTCTCTTAAATGCAAATGACTCATTGAACTTTTTTGATATTAACTTTTTAATGAACGGCAATCCTCGAATAAAATCTTACTCAAACTGATAACATTAACAAAATATTTAAAAAATGTCAAAATCGGCGGTATCTCCTTTTTTTGTAAATATTTACCGGCTATTGAATCCATTGATTCTCGATTGCCTTATCTGTTTGCTTGTGTATATCTTTTATATATACATAGATGGATACACAAATAAGTTTCGTCTATGGCGAGATCAATTTAGCCACCTGAGTAACCAGCTATCTTTCGAATCAACAGATACAATACCGATACAATGATACGACATGCGATGTACATACTCGAAACGTTACAGATTGAATCAATGAATTAATGAATTAATGAAGAGTAACTGCTAATCATTGGTAGGATACACGCTTGTTAAAGATCGAAGATGTCCGTGAATTAATTAGCTTTGAAATTAAAAGGTTAGGTACGTGGGAGATTTTGCGTTTGAGGAAAATTATTCGAAGATAGCAATATGGTTGATGATACGGAAGTGTAGGGGTAATAGGGTGAATGCAACGAGCAATGTATAATAAACAATTGATAATTGGTAATAATGTATAAATAATTCGTAACGATTAAGAATAGAAGCAGATAGTAATATTTAATTAGAACCCATGTTTTTTGTTTCAACTTCCAATTTATGTTCCTTTGATAGCAAAAACTAAAATGGAATTGATTATAATAAATTTTGAATATAGGAGATTGAAAATTGAAATGGTTTATCAATTGGGCTGATTTCAAACTAATCTCGTAAAAAAGTTGTAAAGAGGAGAAATATAGCTTTAAGAAATACGCAATTAGTCGAGTGTTTACGGTACGTGCCAATAACAAGACAAGCTTTTGACTTTTGGAGAAGTCGACTGTAACAAAAATATACTATATTATATTATATTATATATTATATTATATATTATAGCTATAATTTTAGCAGATACTGTTTATCTATTTCGTTTTGCGTGTATTAACGTCCTCATGGTGTATCGTATAGTAATTAATGCATCAGATTATATACATATCGGTGTTTGTAGGTAACACGTTATACAGAGTGGAGAAGCAGCATCAAATTGTCACGATTGCAAAATAAAATGAGTGAACGGCTGGTGAACGAGCAAAATACTCGTACAATAACAAGTGAATGTAAAGGGAGCTCTAAATTCCAAGAAATTCCATTTTATCAGCCGAACAAAATGTATAATCTGATAACGTTTTGAGGATAGTAAGTTAGGCAGGCGAAAAAAATAAGTGTTAACGATCAAGTATAACAGATACAGTAGTAAATATTCAACAATTTTTCAACCGTAATGTATTTATACACAAATCTGCGTACTTTGTATCAAAGTTTCTGTTGAAAATGACAACGTGAGTTCGTGCTCGCCATCCATATGCAGATACGTTAGTGATAAGAAATAGTAACTAGAGGATGATGCTAGTTACAATCGATAGATTTAATCGATAGGCTTAAGATGCTCTTTTGTTTTTATCCCTAGTTTTTGTAAGCGTGTGCAATAAAGGCTCTTTTTGGCTCAGAACGGTGTAATAGATTTATCCATTCAATAAAATAATAACTACTCTGATCTTACCTCTGAGTATAGAAATAACAACAGTTTCGATACATATATTTTTATGTACAGCATGTATAAAAAGTGTCAGGGCGTATAAGTGTCCACTAGCGTGATTTCGGAGGATCGGAGCCTCTGGATCGATTGATTCATGCAAAATTTTGTAAAAATTGACGTTTGCTGGCACCGTATGCCACTTAGCACGAGGATCAAATGGAACTTTACTGGGAAAGTATATTTGGATACCATGATGTGCAAGATATTATTCTTGTATATGTAGGATTTGTATACATTTTAATCAATTTACTTTTTTTAATCAATTTAATCCTCATTTTATCAATAAATCCAATTATTTTGCCATCTATCTCTATTACCGACTATCGAATTGTTCGTTGTTCCAAAAATGTGTTGCGCGCAATACTGGGCACTATTAAATAAATTTTCATTTAAATAATTGTTTAAATGTTAAAAGACAGAAATAAATTATTTGCAATTTCAACAAGTTTAAATATATTATTCAAAATAATGAGATTAATTGTTATTTACAAATTTTATTTTCTATTTATTCTAAAAGAAAGCTAATAAAATCAGAATCTTTGTTTGAAAGTCTTTTTTCACACAGTAGATAATTCTGTAATAATGTGAAATCACGCTGATTGCTCCATTCTGTTTATCACGGGCTATCCCACCTGCTAACGAAAACTTGTTGTTTTCTCGTTGATGTCACATTGCTTACTTTCTACCTGACTGCGAAATATAAACTTGTTGCGAATAATCTCGATGTAAGACCCAATGGAATTTCAACGTCATTTCTCCAGAAAACGGTTCAATTGCGACTCATAGCTTATTTTGAAAAGTTGGCAAGTTGGTCCTCGCGATGAGTAGACGTTTGTAAAACTGTATCATCCAGAGTTGTAGAATTAGGGTGGTCCGGTCAAATAAGTGTATTTTTTATATACTCTGTACATATACAGGCTTTTCCAGAATAATTCCATACCGCCAGACAGGATAAGACGTCAAACAAGAAAAAAAACATTTTTCTTTTCTTCAGCTTATTTTTGCGCGTAAACTTTTTGTATTTAAAGCTAAAGTTTGAAATAGTTGCCGATACTCTGTCACACTGAACGTATTTCATTGTAAGCTAGCTCAAGCAGAAACAAAGCCTTATACAAGAAAACTTCATCCTCTTCCTTTGACTTACTTTTGCATACAGAAAAATCTGCAGTCTAAGTGTGCTATCCTGAGATTCCTTGATTATACATATCTTTTCTAAATTTTTCGTTTCTGTTAACAAAACTTCCATAAATGATAAAGTGCAGGTACTCCTAAAGGAAAAAAATGTAAAGAAACTAAAATTAACGCCCAAACACCCAAAATTTCAACATTAACCCGCCATATATATATTGTTAAATATGTAAATTCGCACGTTCGTGGGGAGACGCGATCTCGAGGAAGTGCGCCAACGGGAATCGTAAATTCCCGTTACGATTGACTAATCGACGCCACGAATCGTTCAATCCCTTATTTCTTTTGGGATAATGAGGGTAGTTAACATGAAGAGAACGCTGCTATTAACAGATTATTATATATGTCGGAGATGAAAGGAAAACCGGAGCCTTCCCTTTGCAATTTTGAGGAAGCCTTCTAATGCTTTAGCCTAGATTTTATCATAACTGTAATTAAGCAATTGTCATTTGTAATTGTTTGACATTTGTGAAAGCGAAAGTGGGTTCGAGGTGACAACTGGTCGCCGAACGTAGCCACGGTCACGGGATAAACGTTTTGCCTGACGAAGGTGTGGATCGGTTGTATTGTTCTCCCTAGAAATCACATAGAATTGTACTTTGGAGATGCTGATATAATGGGACACACGTTGTATTAGGAATCAATCTCCAGACAGAAACAGGTCGTCCCATATAACGTAATACGTTATACCGTCATACCATATAACGTATTACGTTATAAAGTTATAACGTTATACCATATAACGTAATACGTTATAACGTCATCCCATAAAACGTAATACGTTATAACGTCATACCATTTAACCTAATACGTTATAACGGCATACCATATGATGTATTACGATATAACGTCATCCCATATAACGTAATACTTTATAACGTCATACCATATAACGTATTACGTTATAACGTTATAACATATAACGTAATGCGTTATAACGTTATAAGATATAACGTAATACGTTATAACGTCATCCCATATAACGTAATACGTAATAACGTCATACCATATAACGTATTACATTATAAAGTTATAGCATATAACGTTATACGTTATAACGTCATAGCACACAACGTATTACGTTATAACGTTATAAAATATAACGTAATACGTTATAACGTCATACCATATAACGTAATACGTTATAAAGTTATATCATGTAAAGTAATACGTTATAACGTTATACCATATATCGTTACATATGTCACGACCGGCATACTTCAAATCCGACGGACTGACGATAGAGATAAAGATGTGGCGGCACTCGGCGACAATGTATATCGCTGAAGTGCCTAATGAACCATCAACATCCCAACGGTCCTTCCACCGAAGGTTCTAGAAGAAAGAGCACGTGGCAACGATCGCGGACGCCTAGCAAATGCACGGACGGTGGGGATGTTGAGGGATGACAAAAGAAAGTAATCGGATCCGATCGAAAGTAAAATCATAAGAGTCAGTCTTAGAAAGTCATGCCTAGATTTCGGAAGTAGATTGTAAAGTGTATTGATGTAGGAAAAAAAATAAAGTTTTCTTTTTTTATTTTTTTACCTCAAATTCCTTTTTTATTTTGTTATTTTACGTGACACATACATCGACACTCTGTGTTACCACAGATTTTATACGAAATAGTGAAATTGGAAATTGAATACTGTATTCAGAGTTAAAATATAATGCTATATGGAAATGAAATAGCACTTCAAAGACTTGATAGATTTCGTTAATAAAATAAAGCAAAATAAATCTTTAATTCACTCACTACGAATTTATGGTATTGATTAAAATCAATGAATGTAGAGTTACTTCCGATTAAGGGTACAACTGTTATAAATTAAGAGCATAATTATATTGAATTAATGGGAAAATGTTGTTATAAATTATTGGTATAACTGTTAAGAATTAATGATGTAATTGTTTTAGATTAATGGCTTAAATGTTATAAATTAATGGCTTAGAAGGTATAAATGAATAGCTTAAATGTTATAAATTAATAGTTTAAATGTATAAAATAACAGTTTAAATGTTGTACATTATTGGCTTAGATGTTGAAAATTAATAGCTTAAATGTTATAAATTAATGGCTTAAATGTTATAAATTAATAGTTTAAATGTTATAAATTAATGGCTTAAATGTATAAAATAATAGTTCAAATATTGTAAATTAATGGCTAAGATGTTGTAAATTAATAGCCTAAATGTTATAAATTAATAACTTAAATGTATAAAATAACAGTTCAAATGTTGTAAATTAATGGCTTAGATGTTGTAAATTAATAACTTAAATGTTATAAATTAATAGCACAAATGTTGTTGAGAATTGTGGATCTTTGAAGTCGAAATAATGTTATAAGAACACTAAATTTATACTGAGGATTAATTTTAAAATAGTAATATATTTATTTCATGGACGATTTCTTATATATTCATCGATACACACTTGCACGCGTCTCACCACTTTCTTCTATACCCGACTGTTAACGGACTGAACAGTTTACATTCATCTGTTTTCGAGACGCCGCGCACACACATACATCCACACGCTGATATTCACATACAAGTATCTCTACTACACATTTAACCCAGTCCAACACAGAAAATTATACATATCTCAACAAATGTTATAAATTAATAGTTTAGACGTTATAAATTAATTGCTTATATGTTATATATTAATGGCTTAAATGTTATAAATTAATAGCTTAAATATTATAAATTAATTTCTCAAGTATTGTAAATTAATGGCTTAGACGTTATAAATTACTAGTTACAATGTTGTTATTTGATATTTTTTTTTATTTACCTTATATTTAAATTCTTCTTGGATGTTCACTGTCCGGAATTTCAGGCACGAAAGAGCTCACGCGCGACTTCCGCGTTCCTTATATATCTTGACAAGGTGTCGAGATGTCAATCAAACGTTAACGATCTCTTGACATAGCAAAGGACGGGTTTTCCATTATAACAAAATAAAATTGAACAATTTCTTAATTTTTATCGTAAATTGGCGCCTTCGACGATTTAATACGCTATCCATTTTTATCATTTTAATAGTTTCTACAAACTAAGACTAAATTCACACCTCCTTGATACTAGTTTTCGACTATCAATTAGTTTGAACAAAAAGGGAAAAGAGCCTAACGGCAGTCGATGACGTTACTGTGAAATATGTTATGGTATTTAAATAATCAGCCAGATAAAATTCATATTAATCATTATATTATATTATCGATATTCGTTCATTTACTCGTGCTAATTACAAAATAAAATGTTCTCTTTTCTTGAATAACACCTACATCACCGTCTGCGATATTTAAATTTCTTATTTAATGCTTATTTAAAAGTCAGGTACCTTTTTAATTCCTCTCAAGTTAAACGAGTAAATTTACTCGTTATAGTTGTAACATAAAATGGCTATTTTCTTCAATACCACTTGCATCGCTGTACGTGATACAAATATTAATTATGTATCGAATAATATGTACCAATTGGCTGTAATCGCGGTTAGGTATTTCTTCGTTTGATCTATCAAGAGATCTATTAGGCTATTAGCGAAAGACTTATTGATTCCTCAAAGATGTATCTTAACTTAAATCTTAAAGATTAACTAAATGATTATATTTGATTAGTGTTCGACAGTGTCTATCATATTCAGCCATCTTCTTTTATAATTGATACTGCTCGGATCAATTATTTTATAATAAATTGCAGATTATGCCACGGTATATTATAAGATATTTGTCTATAGCTCTTTTTTTCTAATTCATTGATTTTATTATTAGTCTCGTTGGTTTTTCCTGTGAGTATCTGCTGTACGTACATTGGAAATACATAATGGATACGTACATTATATATATATTTTAAAATATAAAAATAAAAAATTAACAATACTATTATAAATATTGCTATTATAATTAATTAATAATAATTTAATTAGATAATTAAATTAAAATAATTTATAAATATTTAACGTAATAAAATAAAATTTTTTAATAAAAAATTGAAATTTTTTAATAAAATTGATAAAAATTGAATTATCTTGTATATAAGTATATATTAATATATAATTATTAATTTTAAATATATTAATTTTAAAATCTTTATACATATATTTAATTTTATAAAAAAATTAAGATATAAATATAAATATTTTAACTTTAAATTGAAAAAAATGCATTATATATAATTAAATATTTATATATAAAAATTAATATAAATTATAAATATTTTATTATCTTGAGATATATAATTAAATTATTATTAATAATAGGTAATATTAATTTATAATTATTTATTTATTTATATATATATATATACGTCGGGTTTACATTAGAATTAGGGTTAGGGGCGTGAAACGAATCTTCGTTTGGGTTACACGTTGTCGTTATGCAATAGAGAAGACATTGACTAGTGCAAATACGATTACCATAGAAGCGGACAAATAACCGTGGTAATTAGATACTCGAGAGACTAATGACAATGATCCTAGGTTCAATAACGAATCCGCGGGCAACGGGACGGTAGTCCTACGCACTCGCAAAAAATCTAAGTCGGATTCTGTGTTAATATTCGCTGACCGTAAGGAGTTAATCCTTTTTTGTCGATGAGACTGCAAGAGAGAGAGACTTTCCGAACCGGTGATACCCCAGAGGAAAAATATGACGGGGTGTGTCTAAGGACACGAGATCATCGGATTCGTCGGGGACATCCTACGTTCGGAAAGTAAGGGAAATTGACGCTGCTGCTAATTGGCCAATCTCCATATCGGTAGTTAGAAAAGGATGCTAGCCGCCCTTGAGGGAGTGTTGCTAGTGGGAGGCGTCGTTCGTGGAAAAATAGGTCTCTCCTGTCTTCCCGTAACTGGGACAAAGACTGTGTATCTGTTGAAGGATTTTAGGTAACTAGATATTAGTGTTTATGACGGTCCTCGGGCTAGCCGATCACGTACTGTGGAGACGCGTCGACATCTGGTAAACATCCTGCCCGGAGAATAGGATCTGCGTGTGGCGAGCTACGGGACAGAAACCGTTGGAATGTTTACTGCCATGTGCCGCTACAAATCTTTCCTTTAAGGAGAGCTATAGGATTACTTAATGCCTTTGTTAGATGGAGAGTTCGTCCCGTTGACCGTGTGACACCAATTACCTCTCAGAGAAAAGACATCGACTCCCGACTGTCGGACGCCAACGCCGCGACGCATCTTAGTCCCCATCAGAGATAAGGCCCCAACCCCGACTTTCGGACTCCTTGGAATCCACACCAAACCCCCCAACATCCCCAAGCCAGGGTGTATATAAGCCGAGACTTCACCCAGCCCGGGGAGTTCTCGTTCTAGTTGCTGTTCTTGTACAACACCCCTTTCTCTGTTCAACGTTATTCTACTGTAAGTGCCAAAGTCATAATAAAGTTCGATAAAAGAGAATTAATAGTTGGGCTACGACTCAGCTTTCTTTTCTCTCGCAACCCAAGTATCCATTTTACGTGACATTTTGGCGATCCGTGCCAGGATCCATCAACTTCAAGAAAACGAAATTACGCATTTCGGATGCGATCGACTGCAGATCAGCTCACTTTGCGTGAAAACGACTTCTACGGAAAGCGGACTACGGTCATCACCAAAACTGAAACTGGTCACGAAAAGAAGAATATTCAGGTAAAGAACTGGATTCTTTTAAATATTATTGTACTCGTCGCAATAGCTTCGCTAGTACAGACTCCAACAACAGTACAATAACCACTATGAGCAAAAAATCAGAAGACACATCTTCTGTTAGCCCTATGGCTACTGGTGTGGATCCAAGTATTCGGGCCATACTAGACGCTATGCAGAAGCAGAACGAAATCAAGTTAAGAAAACTGTTAAAGGAGACTATTAAAGCAGCGACTAGTCGGAGTTATCAGGGTAGTTTAGTTTCTAATACTTTGAACAGAAGCTTGGAGAAAACAGACGTTACTGTAGGAAATGAAGAAATGGTTTTGAAAGAATTTTCAAAAGAATTGCAGTCTAATGTAGAAAATTCTTATGAAAAGAAAGTATCAATTGACACCGCTTCACAGGATTATATTTTCATTAAAACAGACTTAATGTTTGATGTCAATAGCTCAACAGAATACCAGAAAGAGTCTGTGAAACGAAGGAAAGAAGATATTGCAGTATTGTATAATGATTTGTCACCATCTTTGTCACAAGATACTCAAAATTTACAAGAATGGTTTGACGAAAAAAGTAAAAGTTTAGGAGAAGCAGAAAAAGATCATAACAAGAAGGACAATATTTCAATGAGAAATATTTTGGACGGCGATACAAATAAAGAAAACCAAATTGAAACGAAGGAATTAGAAGCAGTTAGTAAATCAACTGCTGAAAATGATACAAAATCAATAGACAATGTTGAACAAAATATATCATTAGAATCCATACAAAAAGCAAGAGATAATGCTTACAATAATGAACATTTGCTTATAGAAGAAGACCAAATGATGACAGCGAAAAATGCGTGTGACACTACAGAATCAAAAACTTCAGCAGATCTTATGTCGAGAAATTTAGATGCTAATACACAAGAGAAGTCTTTAGAGAATAAAGATGACAAGAATCCATCTCCATCTATGTTAGATAGTAGTAAACGGAGCAGTCGTTATAATGTTGCTGCAAAGCCTGCTACTTCGCCAAAATGTGAAGAAATTGTTTATAATCAAACCAGACAATCAAACACAAATAAAATTTTGCGGAGCGCTTTAAAGACGAAATTAATCGAAGACAAGTCTGAAATAATTAATAAACAAAAGGCATCGGAAAATGTAGAAAATAAATTTGCCAAAGAAGAAAAAAGAGGTGTTAAACAAAAATCAATTTCAGATAGTGAAAACGAAACAACTGATACTCGTCAACGAAGGGAAGTTCTTTTAACGAACACAGCTAGTGATAGCGATAGGTATAAATCTGTAGAAAATGATAATGCAGTAACGGGTGTAATAGCAACTGATGAAGCGAAACATAGAGGCAGACCTAGGAGATCGGATAAAGTCGAAGTTAAAAAAGATGAAGATACAAGGAAGATCCTACAAAATGAGAAGGGTGGATTAGAAGAACAAAGAAAACTCGAAGAAGTTACAAAAGAAGAAACTGCAGAGACAGAAGTCAATTCAAAAGGTATATTAAATAATAAGTGCGATTTACTTGATACCGAAAGAGCTATTGAAATTAATGATACGGTTCAAGATATTAAATTTACTGAAGGTAGAAGCCGCACTCAAAATGATATGGAAGATGTAGTAGAAGATTCACAAGAATTATCTAATAAAACTAAGTTATCAGAAATAAGGATTGCACTTAACAAAATTGAATATACAAAAACTATTTTACGGAATAAAAAGAATTCATTAGAAAGAGAAAGAGGAGTAAGGGAAAAGAAGAAAATGTACAGACAGAAATTATTTCAAAAATTATATCAGATGATAAATGTGATTTGCTTTAGAAAAAAAAAAAAAAATATTATCCACAAACTACATTAGGAATTTATCTATTTTAGTGGGGAGAAAGAGAAAGGATAGAGGAGTTGATCAATAGACTGTGGATTTTGAAGCGTTTATGAAAAACTTACAATTTTAATAAAATATTCAATGTAAAGTCTTTGTTATAATATTCAGATAGATAGATGAAAAAAAACTGAATTTGCATAATTACTCATGGCTTATTGATCAATCATGCGACTCGTTCAGAGGTAACTCGAGTTGTAAAGGCGACAATTTATTAAAAATGGTATATCTGACGTACGATGCATTTGCTTATGTTAAACTATTTAAATAAGTATAAAAATCACGCGAAAAAAAATCTACTGAAAATAATGTTGAACTAGTTAATAATAATAAATCATATAGTGAAACACAAACCTTAAATCAAGATTTTAAGTTCAAAAAAAAAAAAAGAAGAAAGAAGTTGATAAAATGACAGCAACATGTAGCAGCAGGCGAGAGAAAATAAGCCAAATTTCTAAAAGAAGAAACGATGCTCAAGAACTCGGAATTTCTCGAGTGGATATGCTAAACAACGAATTTAATGAACAGTTGAAAGAACGTGAAACAGCAATAGAAGACTTACATCAAATGTTAAAGCATCAATTGGAAATTCATAAAGTTACCTTAAATGAAGCAAGTTTGAAAATAGGAGAACTGCAGAGTGCAGTGTATCAATGTGCACTAAAAATGCAAGCGACGTGACGATTACTTTTAGAACACCACAAGCACCACGAAAACACAATCAAGACCAAACAAGATCAAGTTCAAAAGTGAAGTTACGTGAGCTTATTACTGCTAACGACCAAAAATTGAATTACGATCCCGAGCATCAACTCGCTGATCTTCAAGTAGAATGTTCCGACAAAGACAGGACGACACAAGAGTTCGAGAAGCACATAGAAGACATGAAGGAGGAAGTGCAAAAATTAGAATTGCAACTCGACGAGTTACAAAAAAAAGAAAAACACACACGCACGTAAAAAGAGTTCAATCTTTTGGAATACAAATTGAAGAACTAACAATAAAATTAGAAGAAATAACATAAGTCACAAATATGAAGTTGACTTGCTGGAACAAAAAAAAAAGGCCAAACTTAATTCATGTGTTAGTAATTCAATGGAGGAACGTGAAGCTGGAGCTAAAGATGCAAAAGAGATAAAATGTAGTTCTTGAACCACAAGGACAAATAATCTGCCCTTCAATGTGAACTAGACGAACTAAAGGGTGAATATGAAAAAATGGGTGATTTTGGATATAAATATGAAGAAGAAACTAATAAATTGAAACTGGATTTTAGTAAAGTAAAAGATATGCATTCAAGATATGCAGGTGACACATCTTTAGATAAAGAAAGTACGAACGATGTTGAAATATTTAATACAAATGAGGGTGAACAAAACATTGAGAAACACAACGTTTGTACAGTGTTAAATATAGATACAGTTAG
This sequence comes from Bombus vancouverensis nearcticus, assembly GCF_051014615.1. Classification (NCBI taxonomy): domain Eukaryota; kingdom Metazoa; phylum Arthropoda; class Insecta; order Hymenoptera; family Apidae; genus Bombus; species Bombus vancouverensis. The sequence goes on from NW_027468947.1 coordinate 170,499, forward strand.
TGTTTACTAATGCTCAGTGTCAAGCATTAATTAAAACACTTGGTGAGACTTTTGATGATAAAGCCCAAACATTGCATGTCACGGATACAGACACAGATTTGTCTAAACTAGTTGATAGTAGTTCAGAAGTAATGGTACTGACTGTAGAAACTACTATATATTAATGATATGAATGAAAGTACAGAAGAAAATATTGTTTTAACTGTACATGAAAAGGATGCTGTTGTAAATTCCAATGAAGAAAAAAAATGTTTCTGCAGAACAAAAAGGAATGAAGAACGCTGAAATTGTAAATGAAGAATTTAATTCGATAGGTTAAGCACGAGAAAGTGATGGAACAATTATAGAAGTAATTTCAACAGAAATTGTGGCCCAAGAAGTTTCTGAAAATTGTAGCCAGAAATACAATTATGACATATTAAATCATACAAAGACAAGAAACGATTCTATAACTCCTATTACCTCAGGAGTAATTAGTGATCTAGAAACTGTAGATGACATTGATATTAAAGAAAAGAATAACAAGAAACAACAAATGGAAATGGCAAGATTGATCTTTTGATAGTTCACATAAAATTAATGTAGAAAAGAAAATTATTCATAATAAAATTGTCGTACTTATACATGTTGCTAATACAGAAGGAAGGAATAAATCTATAAGTGAAGCAGATAAAGTGCGCATAACTAACAAAAGAAGTGTCATTCAGGATATCTTTGATGATTGGGGCATTGAAAATGCAGAAGATGATAGTCAGTCGGTATCCAAAGCTCCAGATACTGTGGAAATTGAATTGAAAAGTTTACTAAATGACACAAAAACACGAACTATAGAGGAAAGCACAGTTGTACTGGTCGAAGAAGAAATTACATGCATGGAAAAAGAACCAGTTGTAGATGCTGAAAAGGCTTTAGAAGTTGCTAAACAAAACAAAGAAATGCAAGTATCAAAGGAACAACTGGATAACAATCAAACTATAAAGAAACAACAAGATAGTATAAAACCATTACTCAAAGACCACTAACTCATTCTATATCACAGGCTGTTAGAAAGTCTACAAAAGATTCAACGCGTGATACTGCGGCATTTCGTCAAACTTAGCAAATTATCCCTATTAATCGTAGTCGAAATTTAACCAGCCAACAACATTCACAGGTTGAAATAGCAAAAGCATATACCACGACGAAGAAGAACAAGTACAAGTCGAGCCAGTCAGAGTCCAATTCCATCGCTCCATACTGAGGAAACACTAAGATTTTGGAGGACCAAAATCAATCTAAAGAGGGGGGTATGTGACATCAATCACATCTCAACCTACATCAGTGATAATACATCGACGGTCGACTTTCGAACACTTTTGGACACATCACCACCTTATCATCATAGCATACACCAAGACTGTGACGCACCTTAGTCCACATCAGAGATAGGATATGGACCCCCGACCTTTGGACACTTTTGGATACATCACCACCTTATCATCATAGCATACACCAAGGCTGTGATGCACCAAAGTCCACATCAGAGATAGGATATGGACCCCCGACCTTCAGACACTTTTCTACATCATAACCTACACCTATCCCCTCAACATCCTAAAACCAAAACGTATATAAACCGAAACTTCACCCAGCTCGGGCAGTTCTTGTTCCTCTTCTAGTTGCTGTACTCATACAACCCCTATTCTCCGGTTCGATGTTATTTTGTAGGTGTTTATAATAAAGTTTTATAAAGGAAAATAAGTAGTTGGGTTACGACTCAGCCTTCTTACTACCACCCAAGTACCAACTTTACGTGACAGGAGCCGCCTCGGACCAAAGACTGATAATATAGGACTTGGGTTAAGTAGTAGAAAGGTAGTCGCGATACACTGTGTGGTTTTTAATAGTTCTTACACACGGTGTGTACGCGAACCTTTCCCACCAAACTAGATTAAGAGTGGGGCCGCTCCACTGGGATACGTCGCAAGAGAGGGTAGGAGATCCGACCGGCCTTGGATACAGTGTCCGGCCGTGGGAGGGAGGAATCCGTCTTCAATGTCTCTGCCATGTACATAGCTTTGTTTCCCCCTCCTTCCATTGTATCTAAGGCATGAGCCTGCTAGGTAAGCCTTACTGATGAGTCCACTAGCAGGCTCTGGACGAAACACACTTTTTTTCTTCTTTTTCTCCGTCTTCCTTCATATATCCGTGATAATTGTAGCCTGCTGGCTGTAGATGTCGCTTGCCGGGGTGTAGTACTGCTGTATTTCCTTCTTATTTAGATGTCGTGGAAGAAAAATCGGACTTTGGAAAAGTACGAGGCGCCGGGATTTGAATCCGGGATCCGAACGTTTGTACTCTATGGCGCTAACCACTGCGTTGCCGTCGTCCGACACTAGTTGGTTTCGAGTGGTGAGATTTGCGTTCTCGTGTGCCGCCACGAGAGGAAATCTCAGTGTGGGTGTGCTTTCTGAACGAAGAACGCGGATTCGTTGTTCACACTTTTCGTTAGGAAAGTGAGGGTGCCCATTGATTATAGCCAATGTTAATGAATGAAGATAGGAGGAGGAAGCCTCCTACCAACGTGGCTCGTGGGTGACATTGTTTATTGGAAAAATAACTACCCGCTTTCTCCGTTATTTGTAAGAGTGCGCAATAAACCTAAGCATTGTTCTAAGGACCATCCATAAAACGAAAACACTTACAGGGTTAGAGATTCCTTCAAGCTATTAAGATTACGTCAAAGGATTCAGTTTATAGGATATAGTATGTAGTAGATCAGTATATAGTATAAAGTTTCAGACGGCGCACGGACCATCGTACGCGCCGTAACAGAGAGAGTTATAAGAATATACATAAAATGTAATTAAACATCGCAAAAGTAACTTAATTAGAAATGACTAGAATGTATGATGTATAATATAATGAATTCAAATTGTCTAAAAAATATTACAAATTTATAGAGATTTTACTATAAAATGTTTTTAACAGAAGCTGATACAGTTATATAGCATTTTCAAGCATTTACGAACATTAATGTACGAATTTGAAATTAGCAATATTGAAGCGCGGTACTCGGAAAGACGAATGTACATGGATAATTGTATGCACTAATCAACGATACGGTTATAATTGCATGCTTGATAGAAAAATATCATCGTAAAATTGATATGATTTCATGGAAACGCGTCTAACTTGGTATCTCGAAAGTATCTTAAGCAAACTAATTAGCGTGCCTGTTATGTCTTTTAAAATGTAAATTAACATGTAACAAAGAAACCTTCATCAATTTGATTCGCTTCAAACTGCGCAAATAAGTAGTATAAATAATATTTGTGATAAATTTGGCATCAATTCCATGTTTCCTTTAATATTTGCCTTTAGAAAGTTCAATTCGTTTCACGATTATACAAATTACTAAAAAAATGTCTATATTAGTAATTTATTTATTTTGCATTAATCGTGACATGTTAGTTGCATTATGTTATATGTAAACTACCACAGAGGAGAAATGATAATCTTTCAGTTATTAGTTTTCTAATTTTAATGTCATTTTATGAGTACTTTAACACGAGGTACTTGTAAATGAAAACAACCAATTAGGTCTAAAAACATAAGCCTGTTACCAAGACTCTTATTAAATTGAACAAGCCTTTCAAAAATCGAACGTGTATATTAACGCGAACTTATTATTTGACTGATTTGACTGACATCCGAAATTGGTGAGATCATATGAAATTTTGCTTTTCGCGGTTCGGTGTATAAGAACGCGTCACCGATTGCTCAACTTTCGATATAAAAAGCGGATCAAGTCTACCGGATTATCCTACAGACACGCATTAATTCGTAAGAGTTAGTCATCATCTGGATAATAATTATCTGAAGAAACTTTCAACGTGAAAATATAAAATTTTCATTGATTACATATTGCGTTCGCCATAATTGAAAAAATGGTAAACCTTCGATCTCATCTTTCTAATACACATTTTCTTTACCTCGTGATAAATAAATTCTTGGAAATTTAGGAAAATTTTCAGTGATCATTTTAAGGAATTTGACAAATTTCCAACGAGACTATGTGACACCGTTAGGTAAAAGTGATTCAAATGTAGTAGCGATATTAAACGAGAAATCTATAAAGGTGTCATTAGAAATTCTAAGAATGTCTCTGCATCTTTCTCTTAGGTATCACGCCAATAGTTTTCATTACCGTGATGTAATATTTATCATGCTTATTTTGTACGTAAAACGAATCGTTGGAATATTCCCGAAGCTAACGAAGCATTTCCCAAAAGTTAAACCGAAGAAATTAACGCGAATAGTTAAGTGAAATTTTTCCATTAACTTGCTGACCAACCGGCAAATAAAAAATCATAAAAATTGTTTCAATGTGTTGAGGTCACGCATAACTTCTTTTTTCATTGACGATTACCAAACAGGTAAAATTTCGAAATTGTACGAAGGCCACGTGACCAGATCGTATTGGAATTTGAAGTGCATGGAAAAAGACAACTCGAAGTACAAACCTTGAGCTGTACTACTCGAAGTACAAACGTGAACTAATGGATGCAGAAAAGCAATTAACGCCAAACATCCGAACAGCATCTTGGAGCCCGTCATTGTTCTGAAATAAAAGAAGTGACGAATTAAAAAGACGCAGGACTAATAATAATAAAGGAAACTTAGTTCGTATTATAAATTGAATTTACATCAGAAAAGAAGCACGATCAAGCGAAACAGATCGTAGAAATGACAAATATCATCGATATACGTTTCAGTGTAATTTCACTTTTGAAAATTATTTAGTTTAATACGATCGTATTCATCGCTCTGAAACTTTCATTGTGCTGCAATTTGTGCTGCGTCTTTTTAATTTCTCTATCTTTCTGTGTTTTCGGAAAAATTACTTGAAAGATTAAGAATTGCTTGCCTTATTTTATTTTCGATTAGTTAGGATTTGATTATTCCAGGTAAGCTTTATTATTTATAACAGGTTTTATCACTTGTTTATTATTTAGGAGTTTGTTATTTTAGGATTAGTACCTTTTAGGATTTCTTATCCTTCGAGTTTCTGTTTCAGATATCTAGGTCTATTTCAAGATGTTTTATTACATTAGGATTATTTATTCGATTAAGATAATTTAAGAGTTTCACAATGTACAAAGAAATAATCGCGTGAAATTTAGATTTATGCTTTAAACGTATTAAACACGCGGTAATTTCAATGTCTATAGCCTCGAACGTGTTCTGATTAGTTGTGTCATTGTCTGTGACATTGAAATCACAAAAATCCATTGCAAGTGTGCTGTCATGCAATGTGGATGTAATTGGGTTTTTTGGGTATTTCCTGTATCATCTGATTTGTACAGTACTATTTTAACGCAAGGACAGGAAACTTATTATATATTTCCCGTCCATTATTTGAATCGTTGTGAAGTGTAACGAATTATATTCGATTCGAGGAGATGTTAATGAATTACTCATTTCATATGTAATTACATGGAAATAAAAATCATTGCAAAAATAATTGATCTAATGACAACGGAATTTCCAATATTTTTTTGTTTCGTCACGTCTTTTTCATAATATATCTTTTATAGGTACGTGATTTATTAATCGTTCGAATGGAAATAATTATTCGTATGATATTCAAATGATTCTAGCCATAAAATAAATTAAAACGATACCTGTCAATGATATGCAATCTGCGTATGACGTCAACCTCGATCTATGCTTATACAAGAAATTTTATCAATCAATGACTAGATATACAATAATCAAATATTATAAAATTTCCTGAAAACCTTTAGGTGTTAATATTAAGGTGTTAATATCTTTAATATTTGCAAGTTATTGTTTAGCGCTAATTAGTTAGAATGTAACAAGTGGTGTACCAGAATTGAGATAATTAAGCCACACGAACAATCTTATTTAGATCTTTTTAATTTTTTAATTCTCTTTTGCTCTAATACTTCGTAAAATTAATCTTCATTAGCTACTACACTTCATAGAATAACAAGAGATAATTTTTCTTATATAACGTTTCATTCATAAAATCTATCATTAAAGTATATCTTCATAAAAATATCATTCCATACTAACGGTATATTTGGTGTCATACGAGATAACAGTTACCAGTGATGACATATGTAACTTTATAAAGATATCTCGTTTTATTATATATTAAAAGAATGTACTCATTGCTGCTATATTTCAGATGAAAAAAAGGAGGCAATGATTTTACAGTAAAATCGTTCGTTTACAACTGATTCATTTACATTTCATGATAATACTGTGCATTCTGAATATGCTATGATTTGGTTTAAAATAATAAATAGTCCATTCTTGCATACTATTGCTCCAGCTTTACTTGTATTTTCGATATTGGTATAAATAGAAAGACAATTAATGTCGTTCGAGTCTATTTTCGGATCATTTATATTACGTTTAATCCATATAGTTATTATATGAGACATAGTATCGTAAAATTTGAAAGAATAAAACGTTCGTACAGGAAGTACATTTTATAAGAACTCCAACAAATCTGCGTGTGCACCTAAAATACAAACTGATAGTGATTGTTCATAAGTTTATATAGATTATCTAATGTCAATCGAAGGTATCAATTCTTTTTCTCCATAAGAGTACTTTTTCATTTATATGTGTTCAAAAATACATGTGTTCAACCGTGAAGCATATGTCACCTACAACGAAAAAGAGTTTTCCTATACTTAATATTTCCTTTATATACCTATGAAAGTCTATTCTTCGCGTAGTATGAAATTATGAATAAATCTGGAATATTGTTCAATCTGAAAAGAAAAATAACTTATTGACATCATTCATTGATACGAGATTCAGAATGTTTGTTTTGTCTTGCAGAAAAAGGAAGGCAGCCCTTTCTTTTAATGTGAAATAGAAAGCGAAGATTTGAAAACAGATTTTTTGGAAATTTACTTGCAAATATCGTTTTCAATATCGTGATTTTCTTCCCAATGGTACTGTACTTTCAAATTTTCCAGTATCCCTCTAAAAACAAAAAGTCGAACCTCGTTATTATTAACGTAGGCATTATAAGGAAGAGAAGTATTAGAAAGCAGCTCCTTTTTATTATGGATTTCTTTATAATCATGTAAATAAGAAATTCCGGAAATTTTTTCCTCAAGAATTTAATTCTTGTGTTTTGATTGATAATTATTACACTGCATACTAACTTTTCGCATACTGTTCGCGTCTAACAATTTCCTAATAATAACTACTTCAAAATTACATATGTTCTTGCACGAATTCAAAAGTACGTATGATACAATTACAATTGATTCTAAAATAATAATTATTTGAAGATATTAAGATACTAATTAAACGTTTCACTATATTTCAAAATCTGGAACAACAAATTTTTATTTATAAAAAATGAAACTGTGGTTATATATTCTTTGTCATGATGCTATTTCTTATTACCATGTCGACATTTTTTAAAATTCATTTTGTTATCTCTACGCAATATGAAAATTCATATACTGCTTAATATTTTTTACATATTATCCATCCACCGCATGATATCTCCTGAAAAATCAAAATATTAATGTTATATTATTACAATGCTTCTTAAATTTCAATTTTTGACAAATTTGAAATCCAATATATTTTGCACAATTATTATTTATCAAAAAATTCTAAGTTAGTAACTTTCTTTTCAAATGGCAAATAACATATACTTTGACTTACCTGTAACTTTTTGCTCCTAATCATCATTTCCTCTTATAGAACATCATTATTGTTCTTATAATTACTACCAGTGTCATAGATATTGTAGTGGCTACAACTGAATTAATAGAAAATGATAAATAACTGTGTATAGCACTAACACATAACTGTGTATAACAATGACACATAACTTTTACTTACATATCAGTCGATAAGGGATTACTGTGATATCCTGTTGATGTTTCTTAAGGCACTTGATTAGGTGTGATACGGTATCATTCCTTATGGTATACTGTAGATAAGTATTTTAGAAAATGACAAGAATAAATCTAAATTATTCAGAGGTTCCAGTTTCGGCTTAGACATAAATACAGGACCATTTGCAAAGAAGAAAGGGTGCGTTTCTACAGCCTCGTTATAGTAACCATGAATACCAATCTCTGAATTACTGGTTAGTAAACATAAATATCCTATAAAATTTAATATATTTCTTTAATTTTTAATACATACATGAGTTAGTAGTTCTAAATTATGAATCATCCTACCTGTGATATTACACTTTTCCTTATAATATCATCACTCAAGTGAACAACATTAAGATCATGTAAACCATGTCATCCTATCTTACTGTGAAGATACTTAGTTATGTTATCTAACATTATAAAAATATCATCAAATTCAAGTCCTTTTATTCACATCACATGGCCACGACCATCTGGTTCTTCGTTATATAATGTTCTAAAATTTGTCGTACATATAGGATGTACAAACCGTGATATCAAGGTATCAGTTCTTCCTTCCCAAGGGACAGTTTCATTAAAATTCTGATAGAATTAAAAATTAATTATTAATATTCTAACAATCATATATGTTAAATACATTATAGTCAACGATATATACCTGAGCGAATGTAGGGGTGATTCCTTGATAATTATAAATGTCATCAGCCCACATCATTGTGCCACTTCCTTGTACTCCAGCCTCTAGATTAACAGCCTAAACAAACATACAAAATTTTATAGAAGCTGTACAAAATATAGTATATACGCGCAATATTGAAGCTTTCAAGGGGATATAAAGGTAATGTACATCACATACACGTGTACTCTCATGCAACAAAATACAATTAGATTTAATAGTATAAGCTCTTTTATTCATCATAATAGATTGGAAATTTAAGTGTCTTACGAGGGTGAGTAAAAAGTTACCCGCTCTGTCGGTGTAGAATTTATTTTAAGCAATTGTCAAAAAAGACATACATCATTTTTTGACATAATCACTCAATTTCTGTATACACTTTGTCCATTTGCTGAAAGACCTTCGTATTTTCTCATTAAAAAATGTTTTGGGCTGAGCTGCGAACCACGAATGCATCGTCGTCTTCACCTTTTCATCAGCTTTCTCGGCATCCATCTCGCACAAACTTTTTAAAACCCAAATCTGTCGTGCACTATTGCATAAGCAGAGCCGTGGCTGATTTGCAAATGATTTGCCACATTATCCAGTGTCACTCGTCTATTCCATAGAGCATAAGTTCATGAGCACGTTCAATGTTGTCGTCGTGGATGTGGACGGGCGTCCAGCTGTTTTTTCATAACACTTGTGCGATCTTCTTTGAACTTTTGTGCCCATTCAAACACACTTCGTGACAAAACACTTTCTCCATAATGTGCATTAAATCTTTGATAAATATAGGCATCAAACATAACTTCCGACCACAAGAAACGAATCACAGCATCCTGCACTGTTTTCCTGCAAATCGCCATTGCAAAGCGCCATTACTCGCGCAACGGTCACAAACGAATTGACGTAACACAATGAAACCTGCGCAGCAGCACTGAACAGATATTGACGTCATACGAAGAGTGCAGATGGATCAATACGGTCCACAGAAGTTTTAACTATCTGGAGTGCGGATAAATTTTTACCGAGAGTCGTATAGGAATCTATAATCTGTAAGTACACCTTTGGCTGAATGGAAATTTCTCTTACATATAGTCAAAAATGCAGAAACAGTGTATTGAATTGGAAAGTGATAAAAAATAAGTGAAGTTTCGAGGTTGCATGTGATTGCATGAGTACACAGGACGTTTTTAGCGAATAAAAAATAATTTTGAAAGACACGAGACTTATCTTGTATTTCATGTACTCTCTGTGTCCGAATTTCCAGAAGCTCTCTATCTTATGAAGTGTTTTAGATTAGCCGGAAAATTTTGTATGTACATACAAGAAGTATACGATCTAAGTGGAATATTCCATTATTCTCTTGATACAACAGAAACGAAATTTACAGAACTTCTCAGAAAGTTGGTTTATTATTACCAAATTAATAGAATTAATATACGTTTATCATCTTTACATACCTAAGTCGTGGAGGTTTATCGTGCGTAAAAAATTAGTGTCCTTTCAAAGTTACATTTCGTACATTTTAAGCCTATAATTTGTAACGTACAAAACAATGTAAATTTGAGCTGTTTCTTATCTCCACAATAAGAAAATCCAACTTTACGTTTTTTACACAATGATATTTATGGAACAGTAATATCATATTATTGCATCGCTTGGAGAATGAAGTCAAGGTACGATGTGACCCTAGTGTAAACGCTGGGATACCCAGCTGTGTCGCACTTATAAGCATAAGACACAATACCTATTAAATACGAGGTTCATTCATGTTGTATCAGCAGTGGTCCGCCGCGGTCAGCCTGAAAGGATCGTTAAATTTTTAATCAAAGATACTGAAATATATCGATCGAATTGTATTGAAATTATACTTATATACAGTAATAATCTTCTATTGATTTGTGTATTGAAATACTCCAATTTATAATGTACATGTTATATGTATTTTGAGCAAAACTAAGATTAGAAGGAAATTAGATTAAATACCATAATGAGGTGTGAGAAGTGGGCAAGACTATTAAATTGTGTTTATCTATTATTTCTAATGTTTAAGACGTCGATTTGATGTTAATTCGAATTGACGTGTCTTCAGATACCGTATAGTTTGTAGTAACTCTATAACTTAATTACCGTACAAGAATCCTCTCCACCCTGAGCATGTTCGGCGCATATTATACCATCAGTGATATCAGGTGCATTAGGAAATTTGGAATAAGCTATTTTGCATTCGGCGTTCTTAATCACTGGCATTTGTACTTCCATTAATGCATTACGTCGTGGTCGTCCTACGAAGAAAATAAGAAAGATATTTAAGACTGGAACTGTTTAATTTTATTATAAAATTGATATCACTTACTATATCTTAATGCTCCCCATCCAGCAACAAGGGGGTTATAGCCGACGAAGTTGCTCTTTCGTAGGGGCTCTTTCGTACAAATGGGATATACGTACCCTGAAAAATAAAAAAATAAATGAAAATGCAGGAAACGAATGACCAAAAGTATGAGAAAGAATTGTACACGCTTTATGACACAATATATGTGTACAGTAAGAAATTTCAGGATATGATACTTCAGTAATACTCAATAGCATATATATATATATATTTGAGGACTTACTCGAAAATGGCACCTCCTCCACCAATCTAAGAATGGCAATATTATGATTGTGTATGTTTTCTATTCCATCCATATGTGCACAATGTGCTGCGGTCAAAACATGCCTAGCCGATATCAGGGAACCTCCGCACTTCCATAGTGGTTTGTCTGGGTTTCGGGGATTACGAAAACCTAATGCAGCGATCCATGGCCAAGCGCCTAAAATGCAATAGTCATAGTTGTGAATATACATAATTTTTTCTCACATAATGAGTAACAACGATTATTACCTATTCGATATTCGATCATACAGCAGACGATAAGTACATACGTACAAATACTCTGAAATAGAGATTTGATAAAGACAGAAATTAAATTTTTATTCCAGTGGAATACAAATTATTAAATAATTCTATATAATTTCTATTTGAACTATACCGAACTATAAAGTTCAAACGTGTAATTTCTGCCCTAACAGTTTTTGATCTCTATCCATATTATTACTCCTATATCAATTTTTTATTTCAAGCAAAAAGATACTCTTCCTAACATGAAGTAAAAGAAAGAAATAATTCAAGTTAATAAGTAAAGTTAGTACCGATAAAATCATAGCATTATTATTTAGTCTAATTGAAATGTACATTGATGTGCTGTTTAATGCCTTTAAAGTTCATTCTTTGCAGTAAATGGCTTATTATTAATCGGAAAGAAAGACATAAAACGTACCAAGTTCAGCTGGTTTACTATCGACCACTCTGGTATGAGAGACGTTGCTAAAACCACAGTATGGTGGTCGCCAAGCCTTATACTTATACACAGTTTTTATTAAAATTTCTCTCTTCTCTTTGTTTGGATCGTCCGGACAGCAAACGATCGTAACATTGCCCTGGTATCTGCACACTGATCGTCTATAAAAATCGGTGGCTGTACGGTACTGTATCTGCTATATTTCTTGCAGAGGTTTACATTTTCTGTAGTCAAGGCACCTGCCTTCTTGATTGTCCGGTGTGGTACATTCTGGATCAAACAATTTTAAAACATTTATACAGTTCAAAGATGCGTAAGAAAGCGACACCGATTACTCAACTTTCGAAGTAAAAAGCCGATCAAGTCCACCGGATTGCCCTACAGACACGTATTAATCCGTAAGAGTTAGTCATCATGTTGATAATAATTATCTAAAGAAACTTTTCACGTGAAAATATAAAATTTTAATTGATTAGATATTGTGTTAGCCATACTTAAGAAAGAAAATGAAAATGAATGAAATGAAAGAAAAGGACTACCTTCAACCTCATTTTTTAAATAAACACTTTGTCAGTTTTGCGGTAAATAAATTCTTAGGAATTCAGGACAGTTTTTAGTGAATCATTTTGTTTCGACCGTTCGCGGAGAGACGCGATCGCGGGATAGCACGTCAACGAGAGTTGTAAGTTCCCGTTACGATTAAATAATCGACGCCACGAACTGATCGATCCCCTTATTTCGATTATGATAATAAGGGTAGTTCAATGAAATTCCACAGAATTAACACAAATAAATTAATGTTTATTTCAACAACTTATTAACTAGAAAGATATAAATGGAACAAAAAAAATGTAACTGCGTTTTGGTTGATAAGTAATGCGCGACATACCACATGTGTTGACGGTTCGACTTCTCGAAAAGTTCTGAACGCCTTTCGATTTTTTTCGTGTTTTCTGGAAGGCGACCCCCACTACGTTCGGATCACGCCACATTCTTTTACGCGAGGTAAAATACGGGCCACGAGTCGACGTTTCTGGAAGTCGCCCTGCTTAATGAACCATGCGCTTGCCACTATAATGTTTGTTTGCCGGGCAGACGCGACGATCCGTCTGCGACATTATAGTGCCGCGATCGATAGTTAAGAATATGACCTATGGTAAGCCGCATGGCGTAACATTCTCCCCCCGTTGAGAGGGTACCGATCAAACTAGCGAGGTGTGGTTGAAGTTCCCATCTTATTTCGTCTCGGTGGCTAGTTGTTCGGGTTTCTCGAGATCGGGTTGAATTGGCAGTGGGACAAGCCTTTTGACGCCCCGATCCAAAATGCTCTTTGCCGTCTGAACTGTAGCTGTCCGGATGACACCATCGGCGCCTGGATGAACCTTGATAACTCGGCCCAGAGGCCAATGCATGGAGGGAACGTTGTCCTCTCTGAGGATGACGATTGTGCCCTTTTGGATGCTGTGTCCACCCTTGCTCCATTTATTGCGGTTGGTTAGCTCGTTCAAATACTCCTTATGCCAGCGGTTCCAAAAATGTTGTTTAAGCTGTTGGATATGCTGCCATTTGGAGAGTCGGTTCGATGGAATGTCTCTGAAATCTCGATCACGTAAGCACATTAATGAATCGCCAATGAGGAAATGTCCGGGAGTGAGGGCTAGGAGATCATTTGGATCGGTGGAGATAGGAGTTAGCGGGCGGGAATTGAGGACTGCTTCTATTTCTATGATAAGAGTATTACGGTGTTAAGCTCATATGTTTCTGTTTCTCCACTCGCGCTGCGCCATAATATCCTTTGATATTTCCGATCCTCTGGTCGTACGAGGAATTGCCGATACATTTTCTCGATGTCGCCAGTGAGTACGTACTGATGAGCGCGGAATCTAATTAATATACAAAATAAATTGTGAATTGATTCGAGAATATAGGATTTCCCCATTTTCATGATTATCGTGATTTTTGTATAAATATATTTTTTAAGATACTAATAATTAGGTAGTCATAAATTAGTATTATCAATTATTTTGCATTTATAATTCCGCCTCTAGTATAAGTGTTAATTGAAAACTAACTTTATGTTTCAAAAAGTACTAGCAAAGTCGTTGAGTAACAAGCCACTGATGCTAACACAAATAGCATTGTCGTAATTAAATATTTCTAAATATTCATTTTTCATTTTGAACCTGTAGAAACAATTTATTATATATACTATTAGCTAAGTAATTGCATATTTAATTAAGTCGAAATATAAAACTTAGTTATTTTGATAATTTAGAAAATAAAAAACTGACAAACATTTCAATTTAATTTATGGTTGGAACAAAAGACAGTTATTTTTCATTAATTGAAATATTGCAATGCAGAGTACTTTCCAAAATACGCCGAGAGTATTCCTGATGGTGAAACGAGCGTTGCTTCATCGAACGCAGCTAAAGAAAACAACATCTATGTAGTTGGTGGTACGATGCCTGAAATAGAGGGCGATAAATTGTACAATACCTGTACTATTTGGGGTCCCGATGGAACTTTGATAGCAAAACACCGAAAGGTAAGTAATATATTCCTTTATGGCTTTGAATTTGAAAATATTGGGGTGAAGAAAGTGACTCTATCTAGGAATAATTTAGGAATATACATATGTACATACGTATACTATAACCAATTCTATAATTTACGGTTTATAAAATACGTTATGATACGGGAAACGCCCATTTTTGTTGTAATGTGTTTGTTGTTGTATAAATTTTTCACATACGAAAATACTTATTTTTTCTCCTTTTTAAACATTATTAAATGATAAGATTTTTTAATAAAAGAAAGTGATAAAAACGCTGTCAGTTATTAAATAAAAAATAATTAAAGTTTAGGAGTTGGTAACTTTGATATTAAATTACAAAAGTTGCAGCAATAGAATTAGCGACCACATTTTTATGTTATTAGGTACATCTATTCGACATCGACATTCCTAATAAGATTACTTTTCGAGAGAGTGATTCACTCAGTCCTGGTAACTCCCTAACGACGTTCGATGTGAAGGGCTGCAAAATAGGTATTGGCATTTGCTATGATATTAGATTCGAGGAAATGGCACGCATTTATCGGAACAAAGATACAGTAACTTAATCGATCAATACTTAACTAGCAAAAAATTAAATATCTTTCTTAAATATATTCTATATAAAATTAATATAATCTGTAACTCTGTATAAAAAGAAGCTTAATTTAAAAAACCAGTATATTTGCTGAAAATGAAACAAATAAAAGAATTAAAAGCACAATAAGAGGACTGTCCTCGCATATTCAGAAATGATGGAATGTGAACCGTGCAACTACGAAGTTAATTGGTATTCGGTGGCTTCATATTTCCTGCTTCTCCGGGTTAGGTTGCCAAATGCTGATATATCCAGCGGCATTCAATATGACCACTGGACCACTGCACTGGTCATTACTTCAGCGTTTCAGAGCGAATGATAATCAATTATACGTTGCCTGCATATCACCGGCTCGTGTTCCTTAAGCAAGTTACGTCGCATGGGGACATACACAGTTGACCAATCCCTGGGGAAAGATTCTTTACGATTTGGAAACTCAAGAGAATATGGCAGTCACCGATATCTGTAATTTACAGCTTAAAATTAAAAGCGAGAGATCCATGATGTAATTAATTTTTAGCCTCGTTAATTTATCGATTTAGCCATCTTCCTCTGTATTTGTTGAATTTATTAGTAAGCATTACTTATTACTTCGTATGTTTCTTTTTTTCTATCAGATCTAAAAGTTGTTGAGGAAGTAAGGGCTCAGATACCTACAGTTTCTCAGAGACGTACAGATTTGTACGACACTGTCTGTAAGAAGGAGTAACTCTACACTAAAACAGAAAATGTTTTTTTATAATATTTCTACTACCATATTCTTTTTTTGTGAATTATTACTAATTTCTTATCATTTGTACTAAATGAATGACTCAATTAAAAAAACCAAAACGTTATAAATAATAATCTGTATATCCTGTGTATCAACATGTAATTGGATATTATAATAATATAGGAATGCTATAATAATATAGGATAATAATATAGGAAAATAATAATATAGAAAAACACACATGCTTTTAAACACCTTTAATATCGATCACATAAATTGTTATAATTCACAATGATTACGCATACATAAAAGACCCCTTGATAGTAAAATTTACGATCAAAAGGCAATTACGTATCGTTTAACAACATTTAATTTATAACACCTTTTAAACATTTAGACAGATTAACACATAACACTTCTTATATATAAACATCAATTCGAAGTTATCAGCTTGGAGAAATTGGTCGATTAATACCTGTAGATTGTCTGTCTCGATGAAAGACTTAAAGAGAGCAAAAACATGATAATGCCGCTAATATAATATTCCTTCTTTCTTGTATCTGTCTGCCTCTCAGGTCGTTTTACTAATTACAATAAGTAATTTCGACTTCTTTGCGCTCTCTTTTAACGCATTCGAGACCGAAAGAAATTCATATCAGTCAGTAGGCAAGGGTATAATATACATATTTTATATATAACTTATGTTGTTACGCCGCCTAAAACATCTGCACGCCAGCCCGCGCGACCGGACAACAACCGACCTGCGTAACGTCACTTCGACCCTCAATAAACCTAAGGGCCCACCATAACTTTCACTTTCCTGTATTGTTTCGCCATGTGTCGTCAATCCGTTTGTCCTGAAGAATTTCTTCAGCCTAAAAGTATTTTCGACGCACATCTGGTTTTTTAGAGAGGTCCTTGGGTTTATTAGTCGCACTTAAAACACGGAGAAGGCGGGTATGCACCCATGAGGAAAATCCGAATAGCCCTGTAATAAAACAAGCTATGTTTTCTTACGCACACAGTCATCTATCCGCCACGATGGTAGGAGACTCCCTACTCATCCCTTCGAGCAGTAATGCAGGTCATGACCAATCGACACCTCGGTTCGTTACCCTCACTTTTCCTAACGAAATTGGGAACAACGAATCCGCGTTCTTTAGGCACAGGGGCACACCCACACCGAACTTTTCTTCCGTATTAAAAAAAGAGCGACAGTCAGTCTAAAAACTAACGCCTAACGCGGCAGTCTGCACATAGCGCGAGAGTCGCATACTTCCCGCAAATCTTTGTCGGTTCTCGGTGTGGTCGAACATACATCTTCTCTCCTAAATACATCATAGTGCTAAGTCCATTAATACACTAATTTCCAGTATAAGAGCCCTGCTCTAGCGCACATATCTATCGCATCGTCGTGCGACAGGTTGTTAACTATTTATTTCGGCATCAGTGTAGTCTAAGTGTTGGACATATATAATTTATAACTCTGTGAATCACAGGGTTATACAAACTCAATCACCCCTTATTATCTCAACGGAAATCAGGGGATCGATCAATTCGTGGTGTCGACTGCTACAGTCGTAACGGGGATTTACGACCCCCGTTGACGTCTCTCCTCGCGATTACGTCTCCCCGCAATTGGTCGAAATTACATATGTAGTAATGTATATATCATGTTAATTTCATATTTTCTTCAATATAGAATTATTATATATATATATATATATATATATATATATATATATATATATATATATATATGTCGGAGATGAAAGGAAAGCCGAAGCCCTTCCTTGGAAATTTTGGGAACATCCTCTAGTACCTTAGCCTAGATTTTATTATAGTTGTAATTGTTTAAGATTTGTAATAAGCGAGATTGGGTTCGAGGTGACAATCGGTCGCTGAACGTAGCCACGGTCACGGGATGGATGTTTTATCTAACGGAGGTCTGGAGTGGTTGTATGTGTTTTCCGAGAAATGTGGTTGTGGCGGCATGCGGCCTCGAGAGCGGGCCGAGCCACGTGTGATGTTGCCTCGGAGGTGCCGATGCAATGGGACATACATTGTATTTAGTAATCAAAACTCCAGGCGGAAACTGCCTAGCAACGGCGTTTGGAACTTTCTCGATGCTTCCAACGAGTGTGCCTAGCAACGGCGTTTGGAACCTTCTCGATGCTTCCAAACGAGTATAGAAAACAAAATGCAATCGTACAGGGAGAAAAATCTCCACGAGGCTGGCATTCTTGCGATTGCCTTGGAGAGTGATACATCGAGCGTTTTCGAGGATCGCATTTGCGTCTAAGTTAGTTTCGCTTAGTAAGGAGTTATCCCGGTGACCGTGGATTCGTTTGAACTCAAACATTGCTAATAGTATTATTTAATTTAATTATTCGTAGATCGTATTATTCATTAGGCTTAGTGTTTGTTAGACTTATTATTAGTTGTACTTATTATTTGTTAAGCTTAGTGATAGACCTGTATATACGTGTAAATAAAATCTCGGCTTTGTGAAACGATGGCTAGTCCACATGAAGAGTCGTCGCGCGCCCAAAATTCGAATCCTGATCCGACATATATATATATATATATATATATATATATATATATATATATAGTAACTTTCGAACCAATAAATCCCCGAACTAAGAACTGTCATATTTCGTCTCTATTTATCGAATATTGTTAGAAAATGCAAAAAAAAGAAGTTAAATAGAAAAAGTACTTGGAAACTTAAAAGAAAAAATCTCGAAAAATCTCTTAATACTTTTTACTGTCGTCTTGAGACGCACCATATGTTAAGCTTCTTCGTAGTTACAACTTTTACCGCAGATGTAACGAAGTGACAAATGCTTCGAATGGCGCGCGCGCGTCAACGCCTACACTTCAATTTTAAATAAATGTTTTTAAATAAATGTTTAAAATAATACATTAAATGTATTAACTTTGTTGCGCAGTTTCATTTAATTTCTTACGATATGGAGGGTTTAATTACGTTTAAGATATCTATTTGAATCTTTTAAATTCGAAGTTTTTTAAAAAATTACCTTAAACTTTATAAAATTAAATCGTTTTTCCACTTTGTTGTATCATAAAACAGTTACTTAAATTCAAACCTTACCGTCGTCTTAAAATATTCTATATTTTCCTCGTCTTAAAAAATCTCCCTACAGAAAGAATAAAGAAGAATAAATTCCCATACGTTAAATTTCGCGTGATTGATGGAATACATAACGATAACGAGAACTAACTAGCGACAACAAGCAACCATTAGTAAGGACAACTGGCGACTATAACTGTCGTCTCTATGATGTATGGTGACTAAGGAGAACAGCCAGCAACTACGGATTACATGTAACAACCAACTGCCCCACTTCTAAAAGGCAACTAACTTGCAAACCCTTTGATGGTTTCTGTAGCGTGATATACCCCTTGAACGTGGTTAAAGAATGTGGTCGCCGCTGGACGGCGTTTTGACAGCAGAGCGATCTCGCCAATTCAAAGCTTGACATTACTGTGGCGGCACAGGCCACGCAACTTTTCAACGGCTCCAGATACAAAGCGCGACGCCACCAAAGCGCAACACCGATGTGCCCAATCTGTCATCGATATCCTCACACTCTTTCCGCCGAATTCTCGGAAGAGCATACTCGTGCCAGCACAGGCGACACATCTTATGAATGCACGCGAGTGGGGATATCGATGGGCTACGAAGGGAAGGTCTGCGCGAAGAAAAACAAAAAGCAGAGTCAGTCTGGCTTGCGTCATTAGAAGTGTAACTCCTCGGTCCCTTTTCGATAGCAACGCGACGAACGACATCTCGGTGTCTATCGTTATTTGTTAGTTGTTACCTGTTGTCCGTTAAATGTTATTGTTGACCGTTAATTGTTAACTCTGATTGTTGATTAGTTCTAATAAACTGTTATTCGTTAAAAACACCAAGAGTAGTTCCTTACGCACCTATCACTATACCACCTCATTACAAACTACCGAGAATCATTAGGCTCGTTATCGAGCATCTAGCTTTCAGAAGATGCTTTATCATATGATATGACTTCACGATATTTTTATAGCAAGAAGAATGGCCAACCTCTAACAAAACAAATTTTTACTAAGTGCTGCATGTGAGCTGCAGGCCGGCCTACTAGGGAAATTTGACGAATGAATAAACTAAAATATATACGAATATATTCGTTATATCATAAAATGCCCGCGTTATGTTCTCTAACACCATAGAGGAAACTAAATTTATATATTAAAAAATTGGAATACCTGTTATAAGAGAGTTAATTAAATTCTAACCTATCGATGACTCCATAAAAACCTTTATTTCCTAAAAATGTATATCTTCCAAATTCTCCTTAGAAAGTATCATAGAGAAAATATGAAACCTGAAAAGTACATCACGCTGATGCCTCGATCAACCCTCGTGCTTCGCAGTCCATGTGTCCGAGCGATGAATTCCCTCCAAACAAGGAAAAAACCAAGGGAGGTCTTCTTCGAGGGACGTGAGAGGGTAAGGGAAGCAACGGGAACGATGATCACGCGATATACTGGCGGCGTACGTATAGAACGGCTGTTGCGAGAGAGTTCGCAAGAAACAAGAAGAAAAAAGGAATCGTAGGCCGACGCGACTATACGCTGTCGACGGACAAACAGCGACTGAGCCTAACTGAAACGAACTCTGTCGCAGTATGAGCATGGGCTACGTTCGCGGGTCGATCCAACACGTTCTGCGTCTCTCCTCGGCACCGGCGTCAAAACCACCCCCGACGAGCGCAACGCACTGGTGCACCTGCAATATTAACCACTGGTCTTTCCTTTTTCGCGCGATATTATATCAGCACCTATGATACCATTTCAAAGACCGCAATCAAAACATTAAATACCGCATTAAAGCCATACAATAATTCGCAATATTCATTCGTAAACGTTATTGTATATGTGCTTAATTAATCGTTATTATGTTTCGAATGATTTACTACCTCGTATTCCATAAGCAGATATATGGTTCATTTTCACCTCAAGTACGATATAATTTGTAACAAATATTTATAATTCACAATGTAAAATATTTATAATTCATTGGAAATATTTTTCTATCACGGTATAGTGGTCAAATTTCACATAAATCACAAACATATGGTAGTCAGAAGCTATACTCACGACATGACAAATCATGAAGATGTCATGAAAAATGGAGTCCGTCCATATATATTCAAACGCAACGAACAAGTTCGAACTTTTCGAGAACAAACGATTTGTTCGATAACATCTGTCGCGAGCTTCTCTTCCTTTAACGATAACAATTGACAACTAAAGCTCGAGAGGCTCGTAAGGATGAACAGCGACGAGTATCTAGAAGCTATGTACTCACCTGGGCAAGGAGACTCCAACACCAAGGACGTTGGAAGTTTCGAGAAGCGAAGATGGAAACTGAAGTAGCACGTCAGGTCAACTCCGGCGAAAACTGCTAAAGAAAGAAAAATCCAACTAATTTGTTTCCAACGATAAAATGAAATTAATTTGTTTCACAAATTATTAACTGGATATTATTCAAAAATTATTCAAAATTCGCTTGATTGATTCATGACCCGGGACATTTGGGTCATACCATTTTGGTAATGGACGAAAATGGCAGAAGGAAGAACGACTGTTTTTTTCATATTTCTCTTTCCCCGGGAAACGATGGAATGCCCGAGCACCTTGTTTCATTTCTTCTCGACATCAATTTCAATCTTTTTAAACGAAATATAATCTGAACGATGAAAAGTTCATTCAAATAATGCTCCGCGCCAGACACTCACGAAAATTAAGAAGAAACACGGAAAATTCGCGAATAAAACGGATTTCTTTGTCCCAGTGAGATAATAAACCTCGTTCACGTATTGGTTTTTAAAATCAATATATCCACCAATGTGCACTCGTTTAACAAGGGTGATGGAACGTGCCAAAAATCTCTCAAGAGGGTCTTGGCAACGGAAGAGTCGAAAACGTCACAATTATGAATGAAAAATTCGAATAGTTGCTGATTTTACAGTCGAAACCGATAAAGAACTCCAGATATTCCCCCAATTAATTTACAATAAATTCGCGAAAATGATCGATTGCTGACGTCATTGTATTCTAGAAAGATTGTAAAACGATAAGAATTTATTGAAAAAACTTATATTCGATGATAACACTTCTAATAAGAGTACTAAGAGGAGCGATTCTGTACTCACCTTCCTGCCTCGAAGTACCGAACGCAATTAACCGTCCGCCCAGGATGGAACCGTTCGGAACTTTTGTAAGTCACTGCACGGCCGCTGCTTATGGTGGAAATGTAATAGATATAAATACAGACGCGTGAGCGAACTAAAAACGCGATAGAGAAGTAGAGAGAGGATGTTCCGTCCTTGTCTAATGACGCGCACTTGTACAGGAAATATGTAACAGGGGTATACGAGCAGCGTCAGTGTCCACTAGTGTGCATGCCTGATTAAACAAGGACAGGAAGTATCTATACATGGTGTTCTCTTTCTATTTCCATGTTGCATCCATCTTACTATACAGTACACACACTCAGCTATTCTATCATTATATTTGTGCGTTGCTTATGTGTGAACCAAACATTTCCATGGCAACAAATCGTTTGTCTCTTGTTTGATGCTCGGTTTTCAACGGAGTTGAAAGAATTTTTTAAGAGAAACGTAATGGACGGGTTGTTTTTAAAGTAATAAACGGAAATTCTCGTATCCATTGAGAAACGATAGGCGATTTGAAAGTGTCACTATGAACGGTGATTTATCGATGCAAGGTAGTATGAATAAGATATTTTATAATCTGCGAAAAAAGGTAAGGAATATTCTAGATTTTAGATTTTAGAATTTCCACGTCACAGACGAGTGTGTTTTGTTATTTGATTTGTAATATTGCTGCAGTTCTCTTAATAGCTGTTCGTTTCATGCGATACTCGCACATAGTATCTATGACTTTTGCTTCTAACAATTTTTATAATTAGGCTGTATCAAATATTTTTAACGTTCGTGTTTCATGAAAAATCATGTGTAACTCGTTGAATTCGCAAATGTAACAAAAAATTACATGAAAAAACTTATATTATTGTAATGAAAAAATAATTATATTAGGAGGAGAGTCGTATTTCGGAACGTCATCGGAACATATTATACCTTGTATGTGATTATTTGGAACACAATGGGTGAGTATATTATAATTAAAATATATTCCTAGTTCCAATTCTCTTGAATAGTGTCAGTGACCAATCGAAATAGAAATCAGTGGACATCGTGGAAAGAGAAGGCGAAACCAAATTTGAAAATTCAACATCGGTAATTCAGTAGTTAAGAATAACTCAATCGATAATGTAGATTAACTAGTTATAAACAAATATATGAAATATAAATTCAAATTATTCTTATCCATCTAAAAATTGGAAATTAAAGAGCAGAAGACAAGAAATTATCTTCGAGGATTTATATAGTAAATACATTCTTTTGCCTGTATTACCTAGAGATAAAACAGTTGTTTGATGGTTATCTTATAGTGTTCAGTCATTGCGAAAAATATTTTTAATCGGTTAAAAACTATAATTAATTAAAAACTACATTTCTTTAGGTATATAGACATTAGCGATGTATTATTCCGGGAAGCTCGTCTATCTCCCGAACATCGGGTCTGCGACAACATCGATTTGGAAATTATCGTTGCAGAGTATGAAAATCATTACAAGATGAAATTTCAAAAATATCCCATATTGTGTAAGAAAATAACTGGAAGGGAAATGACAAGGGAAGTGACAAATGCAAGCAAAACGGAAGAATTTAAATTATTTAACGATATTAAACGGTATTCAACGTATTCAACGTATCGTATTCAACGTATCGTATTACAATATGATCCAGTGTTTGTAGAAGTATTGAGACAAAAGCCAAATCTATTAGTAAACAAGCGAGAAGTGAGCCTGTGAAAGAGACGAATCTACAGCAGAAGATAACTGATGACAATACGAATCATATTAATCTCGCAATGACAGTGACGTCAATATTCCCCAATGAGAGTGATGGACGTTCATCAGAAGAGCTATTTAACGTCCCAATGGAACAATCCATGCAATCGAAGATATTGAAATGCATTGAAAAGCTTTATTCAGATAATCAGGAATTACGAAAGATTGCTGAGGACATCTCATGCGTAAGTTATTTTCGATTAATATACGTATCGTAAACCTTTTAAACGATAAAATTCCCGTCGATAAACCGTCCAACGTATATCGACGATGACATGATTTCAGTAACGCTTCAAATATCAAATTACGTAACACTTACTTAATATAGAGAAGACGCCATTTTATCTTTGTATCTTCACAGGAGATCATAGTAAACAAATTAAATGTACATTGGGATGACGTTATAGGCCTAGAGGAATGTAAAACCGCTGTTAAGGAGGCCGTTGTGTATCCCCTTAAGTATCATATCTTTTTTGATAGCCCGTTTTCCCCCTGGAAAGGTATTTTGCTGTACGGCCCACCTGGTACAGGTAAGATACTCGTATTCTTTTCATTTCTGTACGTGTTTACAAGAAATATACAAAACAGGGAAAACGAAGTTAGCGAAGGCAGTCGCGACAGAATGCCATTGCACCTTTTTTTAACATAACTGCCAGCTCATTGGTCAGCAAATGGAGAGGCGATTCCGAGAAGTATATACGTGTAAGTTGCTTTGTCTATGTAAGTTTCTTTGTTCCTTTGTCTATGAAGGAGAGATTCTAGGTATAAAAAGATTTGATTTTATTTTTCGTCATTTACATATAAATAGAATAGTTGTTTGGAAAACGAAATGATATCATATTCGTGATGAGGCAATGAATTTAAGGAATTTCGAATATAATATTTAATGAATAATACATTTGTTAAACTGAACAGGTTTTATTTGAACTTGCCTATAGTCATTCGCCTACAATTATTTTTATCGACGAGATTGACTGGATCGCCACAAATAAAGGAGACTGTATATTGTCTGAACCTGCAAAGAGATTCAGATCAGAACTTCTTTCTAGATTGGATGGATTAGTGTCTAATGAGAATTCTAATGTAGTTCTTCTGGCTACAACTAATTCCCCTTGGTACGTATATCACGTTATTTCAATGTTTTCTAAGTAGAAAATATCGTAATATTTCTCCAAATTCCAAATATGTTATTGTGTTGTTTGAAGTATTCCTTCATTATTATTAGTATAATAGAACGATAATATTTATTGTAAATATGTTATTAGGGGCATTGATGCAGCTTTACTCAGGCGTCTCGAAAAGCAAATATAGGTATCATTACCCAATGAAGTTGCTCGACTTGGTATATTCAAATTATACCTTAGCAACCACTTATTAGAAAATACAGATATTGTAAACCACATAGTAAAATGTACTGAAAGATATTCTTGTGCAGATATAAAATTGCTTTGTAAGCAAGCGTGGCTACTAGAAATAAGCCCGATATGGAGGAGACTTGAAAAGAAAGAAACACCTGTTACCACTTTGAAATATGAATTAAAAAGTTATGAAATATTAGCAAAATTGTTTAAAAAAAGTCACCTACAGTTATGCAAATAGATAAATATGATACGTGGAACAAATAAATACGCAATCGTAAGGACAGATATTGAAAAATATAAATAAATGGATTATCGTTCGAGAAATCATTCGCATGTGTGTGCATGTGTGTATGCGCGCATGTGTGTGCGCGCATGTGTGTCATGTGTGTCATGTGTGTGCGTGTGTGTGCGCGCACGCGCTATAGGCTAAGTTTAAAATATTCGGTTGTATTATATCCTTGTATTATATATGTCGGAGATGAAAGGAAAACCGGAGCCTTCCCTTTGCAATTTTGAGGAAGCCTTCTAATGCTTTAGCCTAGATTTTATCATAACTGTAATTAAGCAATTGTCATTTGTAATTGTTTGACATTTGTGAAAGCAAAAGTGGGTTCGAGGTGACAACTGGTCGCCGAACGTAGCCACGGTCACGGGATAAACGTTTTGCCTGACGAAGGTGTGGATCGGTTGTATTGTTCTCCCTAGAAATCACATAGAATTGTACTTTAGAGATGTCGATATAATGGGACACACGTTGTATTAGGAATCAATCTCCAGACAGAAACTGCCTAGTAACGGCGTTTGAATCTTTCTCGATGTTTCCAAAGAGTATACAACAAACTTTTGACAGAAATTGCCTAGCAACAACGATTGGAACCTTCTCGATGTTTCCAGCGAGCATATAACAAACAAATGCAGTCGTATAGCGAAAAAGATTTTCATCAGATATTCATTCGTGTGATCGCCTTGGAAAGTGATACATCGAGCAATTTACCGAGTGTCTCAGCAATTGTATTTTGTGTTTAAAATTATTCTACACATAGTAAAGAGTTATCCCGTTGACCGTGGATTCGTTTGAACCCTGGAACATTGTTAATAGCGTTAATTAAATTCATTATTCGTGAAACCTATCAATCGTTAATCTCATTATACGTTAAATTCATTATTCGTAAGACATATTATTCGTTCCTCTTATTGTTCGTTAAACTTATTAATCTTTAATCTAATTATTAGTTAAACTTATCGTTTGTTAATCTTATTATTTATTAAACTCATTATTCATAATATTTTGTAAAATCTTGTTTATTCGCGTAAATATATTCTCTGTTTCGTAAAACAATGGCTAATTCAAACGAAGGATCATTACGCGCCTTAAATGCTAATGATAACCCGACATATATATGTGAGTGTATTTTATCAAAAATATGTTTTTTATGTTTTCTTATCTTAGTAATTATTTTTTAAAAAGTCTTAAAGTCTTATATGAAAATAAAGCTGTTCTTTATTTCAAATAATTGAAGTAAATAAATACAATGAGTTTTATATTTTATTATATCTTATATTATTGTTATATTGTTATTGAAAAAATTGATATAATCAACAGTTCTTCCTGTTCTCTTGATTGTTTCTTGCTTGTTTCAAACCATGATAATAACCTACAAAAGAAATAACATAGTCCATTGAAAATTTAATATACAATAAAATACTTATATGAAATAATTACCTGTGTAATATACCATATAACCACTAATATACCATGACATCAACATACTTGAAAGTGCGTCTGTATCATTATCTGGTAATCTAGTACATTTTATTAAAATTTCGTATTTTTTTTCCAAATAAAATATTAAACTTATTCCAAATTACTTATTAATATTAGAAGTATTCAGCATTCCATTAGAATTTTTAAATTGTACTTACTTGGCCATTAATTGTGGTGGTAAAGGAGGTGCATTATATCAGTCATCGAATTGAAAGATGGTCCCGGTATGAAGTGATGTTTATACGCATTTGCTTCTTCAGAGTCACAATCCATTTTTTCTACATTATATTTTTTCGAATTTACATTTGTAGAAAAATTAGTCTCACAAGTCTTATCGTTCTCTTCATTGAATTTCTCTTGCAAAGCTTTCTTTTGTTGTGCTATTTGACTTTGCAAACCTTCTGATTCTAAAAGAGAACTCAACTCGACTTTCTCTGTATTACCATAGCCTAAACACAAAGTAAAAGAAATTTTTGTCATTTAATAGAATTACTGAGTGCCATTCAGTTACTGTCCTTACAGGCAATGTATTAGAATTTCCCGTGCATAAATGTATATGTATAAATGTTTGCCTTGATATATGTAGTAATAATCACTCGTCTAATGAGGAGAATTATATTCCAAGCAGCTAATAATGAACAATAAGTAACATGCATGTTTATGGTTCATGACCCTATATCCCACGGGTCTCCCCATAGACATTGACAGGTACTCCTGCCCAGTTAAGGACCTGCTGAATGACACTGTGATAGACTATGCGAAAGCCTTTACTTCATATATATATGTATTTTTAGTACATTTCTTAATTGACATAACCATCATGCTAAAGGTATTACCTACAAATTTTACAACACACGTGCCATTGTTTTCGTAAATTTTTGATATTATAGCTTCATAAATTTCTCCATCCTCTGAGTATATTGCACGATAAGGTGCTCCTATGATCCATTTCTATAGAGAAAAGATGTGTATACAAATAAATATAAGTAAATAGCAAAATAAAATAATTTGCTTCTTAATCAATATATTTAATAATATTCTGTATCAAATTTGTAATATTCTATCAAAATCACAACCTTGTGTAATTTACTTGCGTGTTTAGGCTGCTTAAGATTTTGTAGGTTTTCTTTCGGTTGAGAATTTCCAACATCCATTCCCATTCGCTTGATAACTTCTTCTTTTGCTAAATTTATTGCTTTATCATATGCTTCTATTAATGCACTCTCATCCCAAACATTATCATTGGCTGTGTCTGTATCCTTTTGAGATAGCAAATTATACGTTATTAATATTGATACAAGTATTTTATTATCAAACTATTGCAAATTATCATATATGTCATTTTTCAAAAATTGACTAAAAGGTAGTGGATACTGTTAATTACTATTATGCTAAAATCTTGTACTAAAATAATGTTAAAACCATTACGTTTCCATTACCATACATACGTTTCCATTTCCTCGTATAAAAAGAACATTCATATCATCTGCCATTTTAAAATAACATCATTTAAATATTGAATTTGCTTCTGAAATATTAATTTGTCTCATTTCTTTAACTCTAACACATTGTAAACAATGATGACATTATGCCAACTATAATACTAAAAATCTATTCCCCATTCATTCGAAAGATTATTTTTTGAAGCAAGGTTAACATTGAATGTTCCCAAACTTCAATAACTGTATTTTACTTTCTTTACAATATCTAACAATATATTAGAATACTATAAAAAAATATTGTATGCACAAGAAACTGTTTATAGCGAAATAGCAAAAGAATTAATCACATATTATAACTAAAACGAGATTGTTAAGTAGATTATATTATACTGCATATGCGTTAGTGTTTCAGCTGGTAAATATAGTTTTTATATCTGAAGATAAATAAGATTTAATTCTATAAAATTGCATAATGAATTATACATCTATCTATTACTATTCGTATTTCCCCTTAGTTGTATGTTGTCAATAGCATCAATCACGAACATATAAATAAATATAGAAGAAACCGTTCGGAAATGGAAAGGGAAAAATGAACATGGAAGACAAGAAAGTTTTCTTCAGGTTTAGCGTATGCGTGATACGCTTTGAATGTCTCAGATAAAGATAAAGATACTCCGCTCATTTCTATTTGTTCCGCAGAACGAGAAATTTGTTGTCTTTCATATTGGTTTTTACGATTCAATTTTTGGGCAGTTTTCCCTAGTGAGTGTCGGTCCCTGTTTGATATAACCAGACCGTAATTTATACAGATATGTATTATAGATATATATTTGTAAAACTGAAATCAAATGAAATAAATGTTGCCTGAGGTTTTAAACGTTTAATAAAAACAATATTTCATTTGGAAAAAATGTAAGATATGTAAAATTACACATTGATCATTTTGCTGGTCTTGTATCATAAAACGTGTGGCCCGAAGAGCATGTCACGACCGGCATACTTCAAATCCGACGGACTGACGATAGAGATAAAGATGTGGCGGCACTCGGCGACAATGTATATCGCTGAACCATCATGAATGAACCATCAACATCCCAACGGTCCTTCCACCGAAGGTTCTAGAAGAAAGAGCACGTGGCAACGATTGCGGACGCCTAGCAAATGCATGGACGGTGGGGATGTGGAGGGATGACAAAAGAAAGTAATCGGATCCGATCGAAAGTAAAATCATAAGAGTCAGTCTTAGAAAGTCACGCCTAGAGTTCGGAAGTAGATTGTAAAGTGTATTGATGTTAGAAAAAAAATAAAGTTTTCTTTTTTTTATTTTTTACCTCAAATTCCTTTTTTATTTTGTTATTTTACGTGACAATACCATCGGCGCCTGGATGAACCTTGATAACTCGGCCCAGAGGCCAGTGCATGGAGGGAACGTTGTCCTCTCTGAGGATGACGATTGTGCCCTTTTGGATGCTGTGTCCACCCTTGCTCCATTTATTGCGATTGGTTAGCTCGTTCAAATACTCCTTATGCCAGCGGTTCCAAAAATGTTGTTTAAGCTGTTGGATATGCTACCATTTGGAGAGTCGGTTCGATCGAATGTCCCTGAAATCTCGATCATGTAAGCGCATTAATGAATCGCCAATGAGGAAATGTCCGGGAGTGAGGGCTAGGAGATCATTTGGATCGGTGGAGATAGGAGTTAGCGGGCGTGAATTGAGGACTGCTTCTATTTCTATGATAAGAGTATTACGGTGTTAAGCTCATATGTTTCTGTTTCTCCACTCGCGCTGCGCCATAATATCCTTTGATATTTCCGATCCTCTGGTCGTACGAGGAATTGCCGATACATTTTCTCGATGTCGCCAGTGAGTACGTACTGATGAGCGCGGAATCTGTGGCGGATCGGTATCAACAGGACGCCGACAGGTCGAGACATCAACGCGGTGCAACACCTCCCGCGCGATCCGCGGGTACCAACCGCCAACACTAGAGGGCTACGACGACAACGAGTCTGTCTGTCTAACTCGCTAGCGGTCGAATATACGAGCGATTGATATAAATACCGCACCTAGCGAGACTCCCTCTACGTTTAAGGCAGGGACTACCGGGCATAGCCTTACTGACGAGTCCACCGGTAGTCCCGGGACGAAACGCACAACTCTCCCTCTCTTTTCATCCGTCACAAATCTAATTAATATACAAAATAAATTGTGAATTGAGTCGAGAATATAGGATTTCCCCATTTTCATGATTATCGTGATTTTTGTATAAATATATTTTTTAACATACTAATAATTAGGTACTTATAAATTAGTATTATCAATTATTTTGCATTTATAATTCCGCCTCTAGTATAAGTGTTAATTGAAAACTAACTTTATGTTTCAAAAAGTACTAGCAAAGTCGTTGAGTAACAAGCCACTGATGCTAACACAAATAGCATTGTCGTAATTAAATATTTCTAAATATTCATTTTTCATTTTGAACCTGTAGAAACAATTTATTATATATACTATTAGCTAAGCTATATACTATTGACTGACAAACATTTCAATTTAATTTATGGTTGGAACAAAAGACAGTTATTTTTCATTAATTGAAATATTGCAATGCAGAGTACTTTCCAAAATACGTCGAGAGTATTCCTGATGGTGAAACGAGCGTTGCTTCATCGAACGCAGCTAAAGAAAACAACATCTATGTAGTTGGTGGTACGATGCCTGAAATAGAGGGCGATAAATTGTACAATACCTGTACTATTTGGGGTCCCTTTGGGGGGGAACTTTGATAGCAAAACACCGAAAGATAAGTAATATATTCCTTTATGGCTTTGAATTTGAAAATATTGGGGTGAAGAAAGTGACTCTATCTAGGAATAATTTAGGAATATACATATGTACATACGTATACTATAACCAATTCTATAATTTACGGTTTATAAAATACGTTATGATACGGGAAACGCCCATTTTTGTTGTAATGTGTTTGTTGTTGTATAAATTTTTCACATACTTAAAATATTATTATACTTATTTTTTCTCCTTTTTAAACATTATTAAATGATAAGATTTTTTAATAAAAGAAAGTGATAAAAACGCTGTCAGTTATTAAATAAAAAATAATTAAAGTTTAGGAGTTGGTAACTTTGATATTAAATTACAAAAGTTGCAGCAATAGAATTAGCGACCACATTTTTATGTTATTAGGTACATCTATTCGACATCGACATTCCTAATAAGATTACTTTTCGAGAGAGTGATTCACTCAGTCCTGGTAACTCCCTAACGACGTTCGATGTGAAGGGCTGCAAAATAGGTATTGGCATTTGCTATGATATTAGATTCGAGGAAATGGCACGCATTTATCGGAACAAAGATACAGTAACTTAATCGATCAATACTTAACTAGCAAAAAATTAAATATCTTTCTTAAATATATTCTATATAAAATTAATATAATCTGTAACTCTGTATAAAAAGAAGCTTAATTTAAAAAACCAGTATATTTGCTGAAAATGAAACAAATAAAAGAATTAAAAGCACAATAAGAGGACTGTCCTCGCATATTCAGAAATGATGGAATGTGAACCGTGCAACTACGAAGTTAATTGGTATTCGGTGGCTTCATATTTCCTGCTTCTCCGGGTTAGGTTGCCAAATGCTGATATATCCAGCGGCATTCAATATGACCACTGGACCACTGCACTGGTCATTACTTCAGCGTTTCAGAGCGAATGATAATCAATTATACGTTGCCTGCATATCACCGGCTCGTGTTCCTTAAGCAAGTTACGTCGCATGGGGACATACACAGTTGACCAATCCCTGGGGAAAGATTCTTTACGATTTGGAAACTCAAGAGAATATGGCAGTCACCGATATCAAAAAAAAAAAAAAAAACTGGCGAACCGTGTGTTACCACAACGAGACACGCGATGCTATTTGTCGCTTTAAATTGTGCCGCAACTCGTTTTTGAGATCTTTGCCTGGGGCGCGTTAAAATATGCTGAAAATATATTTCTGGCTTTTCTGGATTTTAACTGAAATATTACAAATAACGTTGTAAAACATATGTACTTATGACTTACAGAGTAATTGAGTGTACAAAATATATAGTATACAAAATAGCCAGCGATTTAGGGCTTTAAAAGATCAAAAGGAAAGAAAAGAAAAGAAAAGAAGAAAGATAATATGTTGTGGCAGTCTAAGTCGATCTAAGAAAATAGATAAAGGGAGGGAGGGGCAAAGCTAGTTAATCTGGAAAGAATCCAAGCGTCAATTTCAAGCATTTACAGAGAATCAAGCGGGCTGGTTAAAGTCGTGAGTTGAGCAATTATCCCGCGTTAGGTTCAATCAGGTTAGTCCCACGCGAAATTGATCCAACCATGCGAAAACGAGTGTATTCTGATTTCTGTCGCAGATACTTCTGGCTAGTGCAGTACCTACACGGTGGTTGTTGAAATAGCCGCTTCTCATCTACTTTCCGCAGCGCGGACATCATCCTTTGATCCCTTACGACTAACGAAGTTTTCAAAGATGTACGGCAGTTTGAGATTCTACTTGAAAATGATCATCATTGCGGTCTGTGTGCCGTCTGCTCTTCTTTTTGTTCTTCCGTTAAAGACTGGTAAGTTGATACTGATTAATTATGCGATCGAAACCCTATATAATTGCTATAAAAATTCCGCTAATATAATATTCCTTCTTTCTTGTATCTGTCTGCCACTCAGGTCGTTTTACTAATTACAATAAGTAATTTCGACTTCTTTGCGCTCTCTTTTAACGCATTCGAGACCGAAAGAAATTCATATCAGTCAGTAGGCAAGGGTATAATATACATATTTTATATATAACTTATGTAGTAATGTATGTATCATGTTAATTTCATATTTTTTTCAATATAGAATTATTATATATGTCGGGTTTACATTAGAATTAGGGTTAGGGGCGTGAAACGAATCTTCGTTTGGGTTACACGTTGTCGTTATGCAATAGAGAAGATATTGACTAGTGCAAATACGATTATTACAAAACCGGACAAGTAACCGTGGTAGTTAGGTACTCGAGAAACTAATGACAATGATCCTAGGTTCAATAACGAATCCGCGGTCGACGGGATGATAGATGAACGTACTCACAAAATCAAAGTCGGACGCGTAATATTCACTGATCGTAAAGAGTTACACCTTTCATCAATGAGATCGCGAGCGAGAATGCCTTTCCCGTCCCGATGATGCCACAGAGGAAAACTATAATGGGGTGTGTCTAAGGATACGAGATCATCGGGTTCGTCGAGAAAAGCCTTTGTTCAGAAAGTAAGGGAAATTGGCGTTGCTGCTAATTGGTCAATCTCCATATCGGTGGTTAGAATGATAGCCGCCCTTGAGGGAAAGTTGCTAGTGGGAGACGCCGCTCGTTGAAAAATATGTCTCCCCTATCTTCCCGTAGTTGGGACAAAGACTGTTTGTCTGTTTGAAGGACTTTAGTTAACTAAACCTTAAGATTTATAACGGGCCCTCGGGCTAGCCGAACATGTACTGCGGAGACGCATCGACATCTGGCAATCATCTTACTCGAAGAATAGGGTCTGCGTGTGGCGAGCCACGGGACAGAAACCGTTGGAATGTTTACTGTCGCGTGTCGCCACGAATATTTCTTTTAAGGAGAGCTATAGAATTACTCCATACCTTTGTTAAACAAAGCGTTCATCCCGTAACCGCGGCTACGTTCGGCGACTGACTGTGGCCTCGAGCCCAAGCTCATTATCACAACTCTCGAACAATTACAATCGGATTGAATAACTACAATTGTTCCATTACAGACTCCGGTGTTCTTTCATCTCCGACATATGTATATTTTTTACATTTGTAGTTGCGCACAGATTTTATTAAAGAAAAGTGTTAACAATGTGTTTTCATGATTTATTTCTCGCGACTGACTTCCATTAATCCCTAATATTCCTGTCGCCATACGCGTGTAAATCTAACATGGCTGCTCATAAATGTCATCAGCAAAGTTATAGTGACGGGTCTTTAATTTTGTTTAATATCGAAGTAATTTTCCGTCTGCCGCTCGTTTTTCCTTATTCTACCGCAATTAGAACATTTATTTATTAATATTGCTTTAAAGTGACAAAAGTAATGTTCGTGTGAATATACGTATATATATATATATATATATATATATATATATATATTTATGTTGTGTGTTATTTTAATATGGCTAATGTTTTGTAATTCTTCGATTGCGTTATTTATTGTTTTGAGTAGTTTATTTTATAGAGTATTCGATAATATAAATCTATATATATATATATATATACGTATTCATATGCATATTTCTCTTGGCAGTGTAGTATTCATACGAAATGAAATGTCAATTATTTATTTATCCTTTACCGGAATGTAGGCTAGTTTTAAGTATGTATCTTAGATTATCGGTTTGATAGAATTCGCACACATATATATATTTCTGACAATGTAACCTTCATTTCTTTAATAATACAATATTGTATGTTTTATGTATTCGTTAAACTATTAGTTTTTGACTTCATGTATACTTATATTTCATAAATTGATAATATTGTATTTATTGCATAGTATTGGAAGCACTGTCTCTAATATTTACTAGGTTATTACATGTTCGGCATATATGTTTATACTTATATGTAACTCTCCAAATTGATTGATTGAAATATATTTATATATATATATATATATATTCCTGGCGTTTCAATTATTTTCCCCTTTTGTAGTTATTCTTATTTCCTGGTTTATTTAGAATTGTGTGTATATGTATTTTGTTTATTGGTTGGATCCGTTAATCGCCCTCGTTTTGTTAATCCTTCCTTTCGTTTCGTAGTGCCGTGTGTTCCTTTGTGCATTCAAATCCTTATTCGCGTGTTTTGTATAGAATGGTTTTCTTGTTCTTGTTACGACGCGTGCGGAGCGCGGGACGTGACATCCCCGCCCTTGAAGTTCAAATTTCCAAAGGAAATTTGACTGATGGTATCTCTGAGTTCGCTCAAGGCGGACGTAGATGTCGTTGGTAGTTGAGTGACTACCGGTGTTATCGATATCCCTTGAGGTTGTGCTGTTTGATCATCGATATTTCGTCTTCTTTTGAGGTATAGTAGCGGGTGGGTGACTGAGCCGCATATTGCTCCTTATAGGGCGATTCCGCATTCGTAAGTTTCACGTAACTGGTATCCGTGTGCGGCTATATATATTATTGTCTTGATTAGTTTAAATATTGCGAGTATTCCAAATATTGCTGCACTGACAGTTCCAAATTCCATAAAACCAGTCCATAAGCTTGATACGGTATTTTTCGCTATTGTCGTTAATGTGTTTTGTCCATCATTCCCAGGATGTTTACTGTTCCAGGGACGATTGTTTTTCCTGTTGCTCCTCTGGCCAATGCGTTCAAGACTGCAGATTTTCTGCCGGGAACATGACGTGGTCCCGTAGTGCATCGAGGTCTTTTGGGTATACATTCCGCTCGTGGCCAACGACGATGGTGCTGAATATCGCCACGTTTGGCGCACGTCCGGGCGGAGTTCCTGTGGTGCGATTCCTTTGCCAAACGGGTAGTTCCGAGTAGCATTTTGTTGTATGTCGTACCTTTACTTGTACCGGAATGCATTTGACTATATGGACCGCTTCCCCTGCGATCAATGTTGAGAAATGTTAAGTTGGTATGATCGCTGCTTACTACAAGCTAAGTTGGTACGACTTCTAACGACGCTCTTTTGTCTTAGAAGTCGACCACGTTGTTCTATTGACTTAGAGATTCCTGTGTGGTAAGACGTGTTATAAGACTGAAATATATTGGAGAATACGAATCTAAGTGAATCGTTATAAACCCAAAACCATATTAAATAACAGGTTATGGGCCCAGAGCAGTAAACTGCGGGGAAAAACGGTATTATTTTTTTGAGTTTTTTGTGTTTTCTAAGACAATCCGAGAAGAGACCACGCCATGGCCGATCACGACAAAGTAAGTGATGTGGACAGCGATATGAAGCCGGTCCTAAGAAAGGGGAATTACGAGTATTGGAAGATAATGACGGAAGCCTCGCTAATTTTCCTGGGTTGCTGGGAGGCAATAGAACCAGGATTTACGGAAGCGCAAAGGCTGGACCCAGAATGCATGAGGAAGGATAACATGGCACGTGCATATCTTTTCCGACATATTCGCCCCGAATATATCGGAGAAATTAAATCCTTGAAGACAGCGAGAGATTGTTGGAAGGCGCTAGAGGACGTCCATGGAAGGTCCACGTCGATGGACACTGTCCTATGCATACGGGAACTGGGTACCATAGAAAAAACCCCGATATGGACGTCGCAAAATACTGCGGAAAGATATACGATCTGTGCGAAAAAATTTCCAACGCAGGTTTAAGAACCGAAGACCACATGATGGCGTGTTTCATCTTAGCCGGCCTCGTGGCGGACCCAAACTACACGACATATCTTAGGACGGTAAGACTCGATAAGAATCTAACCTCGAGGGTCGTGAAATCCGATCTCCTACTTGAGGAAAGGAGAATGGAAGCGGCCATGGGTCCCTCCGAGAAGAACAGTGCAATGGCGGCTTGCAAACAATCGAAGACCAAGCCCCAACAAAATCAAGATGGCGCTAAGAAAAAGCACAAAAACCCAAAGGGTAAAAAATGCTATAAATGTGGAAAACGAGGCCACATATCGTACAACTGCCATGAGGGAAAAGAAGACAAGGAAGAGAAAGACCCAGAAAACAAAGTGGAGAAAGGATCGGAAGATAAACCGAGATCCAAGGGACTTATCTCCACACTGGCTTTATCATCTATCAACCACGTGGAAAGGGACAGGATCAGCTATCTTGACTCGGGAGCCTCAAACCATATGACCCCGGATAGGTATCGGTTCGTGGACTTCGTGCCTGCGACTGGACAGATCCGGATTGGTAAGGGGTACCTGGAAGTCAAGGGAAAAGGCACGATCGTCGTGAAGATGACCAAAGCCTGTGGCGGGTGGAGTCTATCCTTGTCGAACGCCCTGTGGGTGCCTGAATTAGATGTAAATCTAATCTCGATCACTCAATTGGCATGGGGATGTGGTATTTAACTCAAAGGTAGGAGACAACGTGTACTACCTAGAGACAATACCACCTGAGAGGCATGTAGCAAACGTTTCCATGGAGAACGATCAAGAAGAACCTGGAAATGATGACGACCACGCCGAGGTTATTGAAGCTAAGGCGTACAAAGGTATCGTGTCATGGCATGAGAGGTTAGGTCATCTACATGGGGATGCGATGAGAAAGATCCCTGTGAGGAACGTGAAGGAGGGCTCTAGGATACATGAGGAACCATGCGGGGTCTGCGTGACAGGGAAAATGACAAAAGTACCATTTCCGAAGACAGCCCACCACATGTGTCAACGTCCTTTAGAAATAGTTCACAGCGATATTAGTGGCAGAACGCAATGCAAGTCGCTGGGCGGAGGTAATTATTTCGTAACGTTCATAGATGATTTTTCTCGTTTCATGCACGTCAGAATCATCAGTAGGAAGAAAGAAGTACTCAAGTGCTTCAAGGAGTACCAGGCGGAGGTGGAGGCTTTACACCAATCCAAGATAAGTGCCCTTCAAACAGATAACGGGGGTGAGTACACAGGAGAAAACTTCGAGAACTACCTGAAGGAGAAAGGCATCTTACACAGGAAAACTGTTCCTAGAAACCCTGAACAAAATGGGGTCTCCGAACGAGCGAACAGAACCCTGGTCGAGATGTCCAGATGTTTACTCATCCAATCTGGACTCCCTGACTATCTGTGGGGGGAGGCTGTGAACACGGCATGCCACATAAGAAACCTATGCCCATCCGCTGCCATCGGAGACAAGATCCCACTGGAATTATGGAAGGGTAAGGGATGTGACCTCCAAGGGGAGATAAACAGACTGAGAGTGTTTGGATGCAGAGTCTGGTATCTAAAGAGTCCAAGCGGAGGAAAATTCGAGAGCAGAGCGGATGAGGGGATATTTGTGGGATATGACAGACAGGTCAAAGGTTATAGAATTTACCTACCGAAGATCCAAAAGGTGATAATATCCTGTCATGTCAGGTTCGAGGAGAACACGTTTCCCTACAAGAGCGCTAAGGCGGAAACGAACCATATAAAGGATAAGTCCTCGGAATGGATATGGGATGTAGAAGCCTTTGAACATAGGGGAGAAGCCGGTCAAACTGACGTCGAGACACAGAGTGACGGAGAAAACGACGAAGGGGAAACCGACTACTTTATGGACAGTTTAACGTGTGAGGACAATCCAGTGAATACTGTGAGTGTACCGTTTGTGCCGAGGAGGTCGGCAAGACTACACAAACCAAGAATATGTGATTGTTGTGCTCACACTGCGACTATTCGTAAAGCTCAAAACGTGTGTGTACCTGTGAATGTGTATGAAGCCCTGAGGGGGCCAGACGCTCAAAAATGGACTGATGCAATAAGGAAGGAACTAGACAATCTAAAAAGTAAAGATGTGTGGGACATTGTGCAAAGACCCTTAAATAAAAACGTTATAGACTGTAAGTGGGTGCTTGTGATAAAGAGAGACCCTGATAGGTATAAGGCTAGGCTAGTAGCTCGGGTATTCTGGCAGAGGCCTGGAGTAGATTATTCAGAAACCTTTAATCCAATAGTAAAACGCAGAACTCTAAGAATTCTGCTTGCTCTATGTGCGGAAAATGAGTGGGTTTACGAGCACATCGATGTGGAATGTGCGTATCTCAACAACCCTCTGGATGAGGATATATACATGGAGCAACCAGAACTCTTTAGAGTTCCAGGTAAAGACAGAACTAAATTTGTGTGTAAGCTCAAAAAGAGCCTGTATGGACTGAAGCAAGCTGGAAGAATGTGGTTTAGACACATCAATAGCATTTTAAGAGGTTGGAGTCTGAACCCATGCGTGAGTGGTCCATGCGTGTATGTGGATGCGTCTAAAAAATTTATTGTAGCTGTGTATGTGGACGACATCCTTGTGTTTGGGACGAATGAGTGGATTGAGATATTCAAAACTAGGATTAAGGACAAATTAGATGTTAGAATGCTAGGTGTAGACACTCAATTTCTGTCCATCCACCTGAGTAAGCCAAACAGCACCACTGTAGTATTCGATCAATCTGTACAGATAGGTCAAATGCTGGATCTGTTTGACATTACTCGTGAGGTTGGGGTGGTGGGAGTGTCGACACCGCTAGCTAGAGAATGTGAGGCTGGTTTTGATATTGAACGTGATGAGCCTTTCGACAGTAAATTATATGAACAAGCTGTGGGGCACATAATGTATGTAGCTACTGTAAGTCGTCCTGATGTTGCGTGTGCAATAGGGAAACTAAGCCAAAGATGCGCGAATCCGACTGTATCCGATTGGAAAGCAGTGAAGCGGGTATTCAGATATTTACTAAAGACCAAAGACTTGAAGTTAGTATACCAAAGGACCGGGCAACCTCTGAAGGTGTTTTGCGACTCGGATTTTGCGGGTTGTACGGTAGACAGGAAATCCAGGAGCGGGTATGTGTTCATACTCGCTGGTGGTGCGATATCCTGGCTATCCAAAAAACAACCGATTATAGCTCAATCGACGTGCGAAGCGGAATTTGTGGCAATGCAGGAAGCAGCAAGGGAAACAGTGTGGATTTCTTTACTGTTAAAGGAATTGGGTCAACTGTCATATTGCCCTCGCCCCTGCAAGATATTCTGCGATAATATCGGAGCTATTTCATGGTCAAAGGACGAGATAGTTGCTGAGAGTTCTAAGCACGTCCAAGTGCGTTACTTTTACGTTAAGAACTGCGTATCGAGGGGGATACTAGATTATACTTATGTACCTAGTCCTGAGAATGTGGCTGACATTCTCACCAAAGGCCTAAATAGGATTAAGACTCAGCAATTTACCAAAGTTATGGGGCTTGTAGAAACTAGCGAACAAAGGGGAGTGTTGAGAAATGTTAAGTTGGTACGATCGCTGCTTACTACAAGCTAAGTTGGTACGACTTCTAACGACGCTCTTTTGTCTTAGAAGTCGACCACGTTGTTCTATTGACTTGGAGATTCCTGTGTGGTAAGACGTGTTATAAGACTGAAATATATTGGAGAAAACGAATCTAAGTGAACCGTTATTTTATAAACCCAAAACCTTATTAAATAACAATCAAAGCCATGTGTCCTGGGTTTTGGTTATGGTGTATGCAAATTCGTCGGGCGGTAAGTTTGCCAAGCTTAAAGCGTTCTCTATTAGTTTCTTCTGTGTGGTGTATCTTTGCGTCAGTGTATCATGGTATAATGTTTTCATTTCTCGAGTTTATCAGAAATAGGAATAACCTTTTATAGAAAAAGAAAATTTTATATTTATATATATTATATTTTTTTCTTTCCTTTTTTTTCTTCTTTTTTTTTCTTCTTCCCCTTTTTCTTTTTTTTGTTTTTTTTTTTTATTGTTAATACCTTTGTTTTATTTTAGGTTTTACGTACTTGTTATCAGTGAAAATAAATATTATGAATACTACTTGGATTGGAATTATATATATATATGCGTACAAAATCCATTTCTACATGTTAGATATAATAATATAACAATACTACGTAGATTAATACATAATAAAATATCCTTTTACTCCGGTTATATTTATTACTAACTCTCAATTAATCTATCTTAATTATTTTCTAACCACTTTCTATATATATCAGCTATTTTATTTCTTCTTGTTAATCTGCGAAATCCATGCATGTACACTTCCTTGTATGGTGATTGATTGTTCACGAGGTAAGTTGCACTTTCACTGTTTTCGTTATTCGTTGAACTAACACGTTTTACATTCAAACAGTAATTGGAACACTCGTAATAAACTTCTTTTCTTTTTCCAAGTTTCCGCTATCTGTGTCATTCGACGAACAGTGCCACGCCTCCACAGCACCGTTATAACATTTAGCGATGCTGCTCTTTGCATTAAGGCAATTGAAGTTAATTCGTTCGTTTATTTTCAGCTGGTACATGGTGTTCCGCAAGCAGGGAGCCATAACCTATTTTGCATGTAGACCTTCTTGTATGATGATTACTTGTTTACAAGGTAACTTTCACTTCCCCTCTTTTAATTATTTATTGAATCGACATGTTGTATATTCAAACAATAATTGGAGTACACATAATAATTTTCCCTTTTTCTTTTTAGGTTTTCGCTATCTGTATTATTCGACGAACAGTGTTACACCTCCTTTTGATTTATCCATAATATAATTATAACATTTAGTAACCTTGTATTTTGCACCGAGACAACTGAAACTAATTTATTCACTTATTTTAGGTAGCTGTCATACATTGTGTTCCACGAACAACGATCCATAACCTATACTTGCACGTACACTTTCTTGTATGTTGATCACTTGTTCACAAGGTAACTTTCACTTTCACTAGTTAATTGTTCATTGAGTTAACACGTTTTATATTTAAGCAATAATTGACACACGTATAATAATTTTCCTTTTTCCTTTTAGGTGTTCGATATCTGTATTATTCGACGAACAGCACTATAACATATACTACCGCACTACGTTGCCCACTGAAATCGCTTTATTCATTGCTTATTTCGATTATGCGCTAGTTTTAACTTGTTTAAATGCACCGTTCGCGGAATCCCTTTTACTTCGATCTTGACGTTTTGGTTCTGCAAGATTTCTAGCACTTTGTATGGTCCAGTATATTGATCGGAGAATTTTCCTTTACTGGGTTCTTTTAGTAAATATATCGAATCTCCTACTTTAAAATCTTGGGGGTTGATTCGTCGGTCGTAATATTCTTTTGATCTTAGTTTGGATTTTATCAAATTTTCTCTTGCCATTCGTTGTACGGTGTTAATTTTATCGAACAGATCTTCGAGATATTCTGCGTAAGTTGGTTCCATGTTCTCTTCGATTATTACTTCACCAGTAGGTTCTCTGGCTAGATGTCCAAAAACTAATTCGTGCGGGGAGAATTTCGTTCCTTCGTGTACAGAGGTATTATAGGAAAACATAGCTAATTCTACCCATTCGTCCCAATTTTTGGAATTTTCAATGTATAATTTGAGATATTCTATCAGCACGTGGTGAGATCTTTCGATTGAACCGTTACTTTGTGGATGATATGCCGTCGTGGTATATTGTTTGATGCGGAATCTCTTTGCTACTTTCTTCATTAGTGAGGATGTAAAGTTCGTTCCTTGATCAGTGAGAATAGCTCTCGGTGACCCGAAACGACAAACAAATCGCTTTACAAAAACGTCCGCTATCTCCGCTGAAGAGATTCCTCCTAGTGGAATCCCAATTGAGTATTTTGTTAATAAGTCTTGGATAGTTGATATATATTCGTTTCCCTTTTGGGTTTTTGGTAATGGACCTATAATATCCATACTAACCTTATCGAACGCTTTACCTGGTGTGTCTGTAAGTACCATTGGTTGCTTTGCTTTTATTCTTGTGAGTTTCTTCAATTGGCATTCCTTACATGTTATTACGTAATCTTGAATTTCCTTTTTCATATTTTCCCAATAGTAATGTTGTCGTATTCTTTGATAAGTTTTTGTTATTCCTTTGTGTCCTGCTACGCTTGATTCATGTTTTTCTCGTATTATGTTGTTCCGCGCTTCCACAGATGGGGTAATTACTTCCCCAGTGCAAATGGTGATGGTTAAGGTTTTTTCCATAAATATTTCCTTTAATTTTCTGATTGTATATCGCCAGGGTATTTCCTCCAAGTTTCCTTTGCTAATGCTGAACGAAGTTAACTGTTTTTCATTTATTGCGTCTAATAGAGATCTTAGCGAGTTTAATAAATTTTCTGGTGTTATTGGAATATTTCTATTTTCCTTTATCGGTAGGAATACAATGTATTTTCCAGAATCGTAATTCAATCTTGCTTTTTCTAACATTAAATCTTCATAACGAGGTAATTTTCCCGTTTCCTTCATTTCTAAGGCTCCTTTATCTATCGGAT
The DNA here is from genome assembly GCF_051014615.1 of Bombus vancouverensis nearcticus. Lineage (NCBI taxonomy): Eukaryota > Metazoa > Arthropoda > Insecta > Hymenoptera > Apidae > Bombus > Bombus vancouverensis. Next base: position 213,889 of record NW_027468947.1, read on the forward strand.
TGCCATGTATATCTATAAATACTACTTTATGGTCATTTACTCTCGCAATTGAGTCTCGGGTTTCTGAAATTCTTAGTTCCGCAATTATCGTAGGTCTCGTGTCCTTTTCTCGTTGTTGAATTAGTTCTGGAATTACAGTGGAGGTCTCTTTTTCGCTTGTTGTATCCGTGCCTTCTTTTTCTCGATTGGTTATTTCTCTATCTGTACTTACATCGATTTCTGCTAATGCTTGGTCTAAATATTTTATGGGGGTTTCTTCTATTGTAAAATGTTTTCGGTTAAAACCCTTTCCTTGATTTTTAGAATCACTGGATTGAGGCAAGACGTGTGGTTTAGCTTCGAATATGGGAGAGTCTTCGGTTGACGTATCTATTTCGAATCTTTTTGAGACAGGATAGCGAATCGGTGAGACTTCCTCTCTCTTTCTGATTGGTAAACAAACTTCCGGAGGGTTCCTAGATAATGCGTCTGCGTTTGCGTTCGCCCTGCCTTCTTTGTATACAATATCAAATTCGAAGTCCGATAACTTTAATTTCCATTTCCAAATTCTTGAAGTAGGATCTTTGATAGAATGCATCCACACTAAAGGTTTATGATCGGTTACGATGGTAAACTTTCTTCCGTAAAGATACGGTCGGAAGTGCATTGCGCTGTAAACAATTGCCAGACACTCCTTTTCTATGGTAGAGTAGTTTTGTTCGGCGGGATTTAATAGCCTTGAGGCATACGCAATCGGCAAATCCTTTCCGATTGGCCCTTGACTCAGTACACCGCTTATTGCATATCCTGATGCGTCTGTAGTAAGGTTAAAGGGTTTAGAAAAGTCTGGATATTGCAGGATGGGTTTCGTCACTAACGCTGTCTTTAAATTATTGAATGCGTTTTCTTGATTTTCTGTCCATTTAAAGGGAGTGTCTTTCTTTAATAGTTGTGTCAATGGTTTCGCGACCTTGGGGAAATCGGGGTATAAATCTTCTGTAATATCCTGCTAGTCCCAGAAATTGTTTGATATTTTTCGCCCTCTTTGGTCGTGGAAATTTTGATACGGCTTCGACTTTCTTTGGGTCGGGTTTCACGCCATCCTCACTAATTATATGTCCTAAATAATTCACCTCGTGTCGTAAAAATTCGCACTTATCAGGTTGTAATCGTAATTTAGCTTTCCTCAGTCTTTCCATTAATTTATTAAATTTAATTTCGTGTTCTTGGAGAGACGTGGAATAAATCGCTATGTCATCCAGATAGACGAATAGTTCTATTCCTTGCAGACCAGATAATATTGAATTCATCAAACGTTGAAATGTTGCTGGGGCATCTTTTAATCCAAAGGGCATTCTTTTGAATTGAAAATGCCCGTATGGTGTCGAAAATGCAGTTTTGTGGGCATCTTCCTGTGACATACAGATCTGGTGAAAGCCCGATGCCAAGTCAAACGTGGAAAAATATTTTGCACTTCCTAATTGATCCAATATTTCTGTAATGTTGGGTAGTGGGAAGGCATCGCCAATCGTTTTATCGTTCAATTTTCTATAATCGATGACTAATCTCCAGCGCTTATTTCCTTGCGAATCGGGTTTTTGGGCACAATCCATAACGGGGAGTTATATGGAGATATTGATGGTTCCACTACGTCCGTATCTAGTAGTTCTTGGACCTGTCGATTTATTTTTTCTCGATGTATTGGTGGATATCGATACTGTTTAGTATTGATGGGTATATTATCCGTTGTAATTATCCTATGTTCCAGAACTTCGGTTGCTTCCAATGTATCTCCTGGAATATGAAACCTATCTTGATTATTACGAATCAATTTTCTAGCATTTTCCTTTTCTTCTTCGTTCAAATGTTCGAGTCGTAGTAACTCATTTATTTTATCGTATCTACTTTCCTCCGATCTTAGAACTGTATTGCACGCTGTCCTAGGAAGCGGGGGGCGGGGGGGGGGGGATTTTCAAATTCTTTAATTACCATCGTTGGTGTTGTAAATACGTAATCTCTCGAAGTAGTATTTATTACTCTTATGTAACCTTTTCCTTTATGATTCCTCACAACTGCATTACCAACATAGATTCCCTTGTTCGGCTCGATTCTTGGAATAAATCCCTCTTTTATCTCTGGATTAGCGATATTAATCGAACACGTTATTGAACTTCGCTTCGGTATAATTATTTTTTCTTTAGTATCGAAGGGAATATAAATATTTCCCCATCTGATATGTTTTCCCTCATAATCTAAACGAGCCTTACAACCTGCAAAAAATTCGGATCCTAGGATTCCGTCTTGATCGATTAGCAATGAATCATCGACTACATGAAAAACAACCGGATGGCCCGCAACCTGTATTACCGTCTGCCCTAAGAAGACCAGGCTCGTTGCCGTAATTCCTCGCACTTCGATTGATTCCTTTTCGTCGATGATGGCTGAATCGAGTATAGCAGGTTTCTTGATAATGTTGATTTCCGATCCAGAGTCTAATAATAAACTCGTCTTAGTCTTTAGATCTGGGGAAACTATTCGTGCAGTTGGGGTCGTTGGGGAATCGTTAAATTTTATTGAAATAATTCGGAGAGGTCGCCTTCCGAATCTGAATTCAACTCCTGATGATTTTCCTTCGCCGGTTGCTTGTGCTTCACTCTTTTCCTTTTGCCTTGAGATTCTGGATTCTCTGTCTGTGACCTCGTTTGGTTGTGGGATGACTCCCCCACAATATTTAGTGGTTGTTCGTTCGATCTTATGGTCGGCATTGCGTTCGCTCTGTCTCTCGTTATGGGTGGTGGAGTCGATCTCGCGGGGGTGGCTGTCCTTGTTGTGTTTGTTGCCGTCGGCGCCGGTCGCCTGGTTGCCGCCTGTACTCTTGGGCGATTCGGCGTATCGTTCCTTCGTGGCTCGCCCCATTCTCCCGAAGGACGTGTTTGGTTTCCCGATGGTCTCGAAGCATAGGGTACGATTAATCCGGCATCTACTCGGGCTTTAAATTTGTAACAGTCTTTCACTAGATGCCCGGGTTTTTTGCAATAGTTACACGTGATATTTTGTCTTGTAGAATTCAAAAAATTCTGCGATGGAGGTAGCGATCTTCGATCTTGGCGGTTGTTCCTGATATTGTTGTTAGTGTTCGAAGGATGTGCGTTGTCGCGTCTGTAATAGTTCGAGGGTGTCGGTCGTTGGGGTCGCGTTCTATCGGTTATTTGTTTCAATTCGTGTGTTGCTTTGACGGCTTGACGACACGCATCTTCTAAAGTATGGTACCCTGCTATTTTTACTCGCACATATACCTCGTTCGGAAGTCCTTTAACGAAAGCTTCTTTCGTTTCCCAATCTATAGTATCTTGGATATCGGGGGATATGATGCCGTAGTCGCCTCTTTCTCCGTCCATTATTGCCAATCTAAGATTTCTAACGCGATCCATATAATGTAATATGTCTTCCCCGGGTCGTTGAAATATCGTTCCTAATTCCCCTTTATATTCGTTAAGAAATTTCTTTGGGCCGAATAGATCCTTTAATTTGTTTCCGAAATCGTTTAGACTCATTAATTCTGTGTCTTCGATGGCGAGGAGCGCGTGTCCACGGAGCTTATTTACTAACAATTTTACCAATTGAGGTTCTTGATATCTGGGAATCATATTTCGCGCGCGCTCACAAGCTCTTAAAAAGTGGAATACCGATGGTCGATATCCGTCAAACACTGGCACCGATTCGATCGCATCTTTTAGCTTAATTGGCTGGGTATGTCCACTCGGCTGGACCGTCTCTTGTTGCGTTGTCGGCGGCGATACGGGTGTTTTAGGTTCTTGTTTTGTTTTAAGTTCGAATAAGCCGCTTTGTAATTCGGCGAGTTTTGCACTCATATCGCGAAAGTTCGCATCCCATGCTTTAAGCTTTTCCGACAATGTCAAAACCATTTCTTCGTCCAACGATTCCACTACACTCGCCATTGTTTCTTAAATATTTGTTAAATATATATATTAATCAAGATAGACTAACTAAATATTAACGACAAGACATGACTGAACTCGGTGCAAAGGAATAAAGTTATGCTACACGAAATAACTGGTAACACAATACACAAAACATTAACTAAATTAAACGAGACTTACATAAATGCAAGTCACGTATAATCGAAACAATGACTATTGAAATTCGGTAACAATACAATCCACGCTATCGCATTAAAGTAGCACACGGTATTGACACACACAATATCATGAAACACAAAACAATATTACAAAACACTTCTAAATAAAATTATAGTGATTAACAATTAATTAGTTATTTCAACAACACGTTACTGTTGACATTAAACCAACGCCATACCAAAGAGACACGCGAGCGACCATGTTGAAAAATTCGTCGCGCGCACATACAAATAACAGCCAATGCAATACAATACAGCATCATAATAGCAATGTTAGGTACTAATAAAAAAAAAAAAAAAAAAAAAAACAAGAAAAAGGGGGAGAGAGTTAAGGAAACTATATATAATAAATAACAACTAACATAATTATAACATATTATACATATTATATTATATACAGGGATACAGTATTCGTACAAAGGAACAGATCCAAACGAAAATTATATATATAAAAAAATAAATAAATAGTATATATATGTAATATCGTGATATAATATATTTACAAGGAATGGATGATACAGATGTTAATCGGACAGAAAAAGACGATTGTTGTTCAACCTGAACTATTCACACCAAACGTACAGAAAACAGCACAACTAAATAATTAGATAACGACTCGACTTTCACCAAATGCAATCAACACTCTCTCGGCAACGCCACTCGCAAACTCCGTTTGTTGATTCCTTTTCTCCCATCCCTTGGCAACCGCTCGTGGCCAAGATCACGTAGGTCTCCTCTTTCCAAAACTACGCGATCAAAAACAATCGCCTCGGCTCTCGCGACATTCCACGCGGTTCACCCGCCAACTCCCAGGCCTCTCACTCACGATACTACACTCTGTCATCCTGCAATAACATCTGCCCTCAGATGTTGCCTTCTATCTCTCTGTCATCAGATGCGTCACTTTCGGCGTTTATGACCCAAGGTTTCATAAAATCAGCAGTAGTTGATGACCGTTTTGGCCCCTCATGCTCTCCTACCTTCTCCACAATGTAGCGATCATTCCGCATTGCTCGCACTATCCGGTACGGACCCAAAAATCTTCCTCCCAGTTTTAATCCTGGGCCAAACTGCGTTCTCTTTATGGCCACCAACTCTCCACTTAGGTACTGTTTCGCACCTTTTCTTCTTTTGTTGTAGTGCCTCCGATTTTCCTCTTGAGTAGCAGCAATTTTCTTTTTCGCGTCCTCACGCAGTTCACGACGTTGCTCTTCGAATTCCACCACCCATTCTTCTTCAACCAATTTTCGGATCTGTGGGTCTTCTTTAGTTTGCATCTCGACCCCGACAAGTAGCTGGAAAGGAGTTTTTCCCGTGCTCCTGTTTAATGTAAAATTCAGGTATTTCTGTACTTGGTCGACATGTTTATACCAATCATCGGGTTTAGGGGCAGTCAGTTTACTTAGTAAAGGTATGAGTGTCCTGTTTACCCTCTCTACCTGCCCGTTCCCCCTCGGCGCCCCCGTCGTGACTAATAAATGCTTTATATTTTCTTCTTCGCAATACTCTTGGAACGCGTTGGATGTGAACGCTGTTCCCCGATCAGAGATAATTCGTCGTGGGTTCCCAAAAACAGCCGCTTGCTTCTTCAGTCGATCGATAACATCCGCGGTATCAGTAGATCTAGTAGGATAAAGCCACGTAAACTTCGTGAACGCATCCACTACTACAAAGATGTGTGCGTATCTTTTCTTTGTAGCTGTCATAGGGCCCGCATGGTCAATATGGTAAGTGTCTAACGGTGTGTCACCTTTGTCTAACGGATTTAGATATCCCTCTTGCTTGCCCAATTTTCGTTCGGCTAGGATACAATCGAGACAGTTAGATACCACATGCTCGACCTTTTTACGTAGCCCCTTAAACCAAAAGTCCTTCTTGACTATAGCTTCTGTTTTGGTGACCCCAAAATGCCCACGCTCGTGCGCCTGCCTGACTACCTGAACCTGCATAGCCTTCGGTACTACTATTAACACATCATCCTTACACTCTTTATACAAAATATTGTTCCTTATTACATACCCATCGACCTGATTGCACGTTGCGGCGTCTAAAATCCTACGGACTTCAACGTCCTTGTTCTGTGCACTTCTCAACCGTGCAATCAGCCCGTCTTCACTTTCCGTTACATACATAGTGCTCGGCAGGGGGTTTCTACTCAGAGCATCCACATGCTGCATGCTTTTACCTGGCCTATGACACACCTGATACTTAAACTCGTCTAGTAACAAGGCCCATCTGGCTACACGCGCACACAAATCTTTCTTTTTCATTGTCATAGCAAACGCTTGGCAATCCGTGACGATAGTAAACGGCATACCTAACAGATATATTCTAAACTTGTTCAACGCTTTTACAATTGCTAGTACTTCCAGTTCGTAACTGGTGTACTTTGCCTCGGCGGGAGTTGTTTTTCCGCTGGCAAAGTAGACCGGATGGAATTTTCCATCGTCCAGATCTAGTTGCATTAAAATTGCTCCGTAACCCTCTGCGGACGCGTCTGTATGCAACTCAGTCTCCGCGCCCATTCTATACAACTTTAACACTGGTTCGTTGACAAGCGCTGTTTTCAAGATTTCAAAGGCCTCTACTTCTCGATCGCCGAACTGAAATTTTACCTCCTTTTTCAACAAATCCGTCAAAGGCTTAGCAATCTTCGCGTATCCCCTAATAAATTTTCGAAAGTACCCCGTAAGTCCCAAAAAACTCTGAACCTTTTTAACAGATGTTGGCTTGGGAAAGTTTGCTACTGCCCTAGTTTTATGTGTAGACGGCCTTATGGTATTTTTTGAGACTATATACCCCAAATATTCAATTTCCTGCTGCAGAAAACGACATTTTCCCCAGTTTATAATTAGCCCATACTGCTCAGCTAACTCTATGACCATTTGCAAACGTTCCCACGCCTCCTCTAAATTCTTTGCAAGAATAATAATGTCATCCATATACACGATAACAATACCTTTACCTACTAGTTCCTTAAAGATCATCGAAATATACTTCTGAAACACAATGGGTGAAATCTTTAAACCAAACGGCAACTTCAAAAATTCATATTGCCCCGATGGCGTAACGAAAGATGTATATTTTCGGCTGTCTTTGTCTAAACACACGTGAAAAAAACCATTCTTTAAATCCAACGTTGTGAAAAACTGAGTACCTTGCAATGCATCTAAAATATCATCAATTAAAGGCAATGGGAAATGTGGACACTCAATAAGTTCATTAAGCTCGCGAAAATCAACACAGACTCTGATAGAACCATCTTTCTTTCTAACTACAACTATGGGACTTGCATATTCTGAGTTTGACGGTTTTATTGTACCTTCATTTGTCCATAATTCCATCAACTCGTCCACCTCTTTTTTCTCCGAAGGCGCCAATCTTCGCGGCCTTCGAACCACAGGTTTGTCACTCTTTAAAACGATTTTTGCCGTTATCCCAACGTCCCGCTTTTTCTCCGGCCTATACCCCCTAACGATATCGCGAATCGCTTCACGATAATGCGGTTCCCGTACGTGTGTTAGGTCTGTTTCGTCGGTCTGTTCTACCACGTTAACTCTAAACACATCCGGCACGTCTTTGTTAGTCTGTTCGTCAAGCCGCAAGAAAGTCACTTCGCCTCGTTTAACCCGTAACTCTACCTGATCCAGAAAATCAGTGCCTAACAACAGGCCGTGCTTCGTCAATATTTTGTTTGAAACAACGTGCAAAGTGATTGGCAGTTTACACCCATCAACCGTCATTACCTTGGTGAATTCACCCCAGGTCTCATTGCCAGCGGAACCAACACCGTCGAACTTAAGCGTGCATTTACCTAGGGGTGGTGACCCTAACCTCGCATACTCGTCTGATCGAATGAACGTGAGATCACTACCCGTATCCACTAGTGCCACAAACCTACAATCATCTATCGCCACTTCCTTCACATACTTCCCCTTTTCGGATCTTGACACTACGCAAGTCTCTTTCGGTCGTGCCGTACACCTCGCTGCAATATGTCCAAATCCGCTGCACTCGGAACACCTAACACCTTCTCCCCTCTCCGGACACTTAACACTTAGATGATCCTCACTACCGCAAATGAAGCATCTTCTTTTCTTCATTGCATCTACAGATTGACTGGGCTTCCCGTTCTTCTGGGTTTTAGCCGGCTTCACAATCGACTTTATTCTGCGACTCTTCTGCTCTTCGTACATCACTAACCTCTTCCTCAACTCTTTGATTGATGTAGCGCCGTACAATATAGCCTTATTGTTCTCGTCGTCTATTATTCCATCCACGATGTATTCCACCTTTGCTTCCTCCTCTATGTCCACATGGTTGGCTATTTCGAGCATGCGGTACATGTAAGCCAAACATGCTTCATCACTCTCCTTTTTTGTTTCTTCAAGTTTCTGATGTACTTGCCTACTGTTGACTTTCCTCGAAAATTCTTTCACTAGCCCCCTCTTCAACTCATGCCAAGTCCTGGCATGACACTCGAAGCTCGCAAATATTTTCGCTGATCCCTTCAGCAGCTTCCTCGCGTAGACTGCCTTCTGCCCATCCGACCACATGCACGTATCAGCGACTTCCTCGAACGACTCGAACCATCGTTCGACATTTTCACCTTTGTTGCCACTAAACGACTCTAATGCATCTTCGACGTCTCTAAAACTCAGTGTCGAACCAACACATGCCCTTCGACAATATTCATCACGGTCCTGATACACCCTTCGCGTACCTCTCTTGTATCCTCTTGCGTCTTTTTTGTCATCTTCATACTCACTTTCGTCGTCGCTTTCTTCTTCCGACGATATGTCATTACCATCCATGGCCGCTTGTAGCCGTGCGCGTAATTCTACTTTTCTTCCCGTCGTTTTTAAACCCAAACTAGCGAGGCGCTCCTTCAACTCCTTCGTATTCATTTTCTCAAAATTTTCATCTTCGTTACAATCACGCTCAGCTCTCTGTACATTTCCTAAATCTCGTTGACCGGTTAGCTCTTCACCGCCCGTCGATCCCTTAGGATACGATTGTCCAGCCCTACACGCCCGATTCAGCCTTGCAATCAGCACTGACCTCGCACCAGATATAGGGAGGTTCATTCGTGCGAGCTTACTCCTCAGCTCCTCCAGCGTCGAACCCTCTTCACCCGACAATCGTTCGTCCCCAACGTTTGCCATTTTTCACACTACACAAACTTAAACAGTCAACGATATCGTCTTTTATCGCACCGCGTACCGGTAAATTCACAACTAGCTCGAATAGCTCTGTTAAACCGTTTCGTTTTCTGTCTTGTCCAATCCCGGACGAGCCCCCAAAAATGTAATATCGTGATATAATATATTTACAAGGAATGGGTGATACAGATGTTAATCGGACAGAAAAAGACGATTGTTGTTCAACCTGAACTATTCACACCAAACGTACAGAAAACAGCACAACTAAATAATCAGATAACGACTCGACTTTCACAAAATGCAATCAACACTCTCTCGGCAACGCCACTCGCAAACTCCGTTTGTTGATTCCTTTTCTCCCGTCCCTTGGCAATCGCTCGTGGCCAAGATCACGTAGGTCTCCTCTTTCCAAAACTACGCGATCAAAAACAAACGCCTCGGCTCTCGCGACATTCCACGCGGTTCACCCGCCAACTCCCAGGCCTCTCACTCACGATACTACATATATACATTAACTATTTTTATATGTGTGTACAGAACTGATGGCGAACTCATCAACCATTTTCTGAACGACGGATGGAAGAACATGAATAGCAATCCACACAGTGGAACTGTAAAGTATTTGTACGCCACTCACGAAACCAAACACTGATGCTATCCACCTGTAAACAAACAACATTTATAACTATGCATATCATTTTCACTTATGTTCATCACTATATATATATACACGCATGTTGTAAAGTAGGCGATATTTATAACATTCACTTCCATTGATAATGCAAGTGACTCATAAAAATAAGCCGTCATATTTACCATTGCACGCGCATATATGTATATATACTCGAAAACAAGGTACATTTGTGATATTTATTCCTATTGATGATATATACTTATATATTTATAACAATAAAACAAATCTCATTTATACTACTTACCAATACGTACGCATATATGTATATAATTACAATCCAAGTAGTATTCATAATATTTATTTTCACTGATAACAAGTACGTAAAACCTAAAATAAAACAAAGGTTTTAACAATAAAAAAAAACAAAAAAAAAAAAGAAAAAGGGGAAGAAGAAAAAAGGAAAGAAGAAAAATATAACATTGTTAGGGAAGTGATACATTTACATTGTACATGAGAGTGTGTGTGTAAGGGCCAGAGGGCGTCAAGGTCTTAGTGGAGACAAAAGACTGTTGCCAGATGTTAGAAGAATCTAGGATAGTCGGTTGGCGACCAGCGTGCGTGCAAGACGTTCTTCAGAGAGTAATATAGATGTATAACTGTTGTGTGGGAAATGTAGGCAATAATTTGTATTCCCATATCCTCGAATTTCCTTAACAAATATATATAAATATAAAATTTTCTTTTTCTATAAAAGGTTATTCCTATTTCTGATAAACTCGAGAAATGAAAACATTATACCATGATACACTGACACAAAGATACACCACACAGAAGAAACTAATAGAGAACGCTTTAAGCTTGGCAAACTTACCGCCCGACGAATTTGCATACACCATAACCAAAACCCAGGACACATGGCTTTGATCGCAGGAGAAGCGGTCCATATAGTCAAATGCATTCCGGTACAAGTAAAGGTACGACATACAACAAAATGCTACTCGGAACTACCCGTTTGGCAAAGGAATCACACCACAGGAACTCCGCCCGGACGTGCGCCAAACGTGGCGATATTCAGCACCATCGTCGTTGGCCACGAGCGGAATGTATACCCAAAAGACCTCGATGCACTACGGGACCACGTCATGTTCCCGGCAGAAAATCTGCAGTCTTGAACGCATTGGCCAGAGGAGCAACAGGAAAAACAATCGTCCCTGGAACAGTAAACATCCTGGGAATGATGGACAAAACACATTAACGACAATAGCGAAAAATACCGTATCAAGCTTATGGACTGGTTTTATGGAATTTGGAACTGTCAGTGCAGCAATATTTGGAATACTCGCAATATTTAAACTAATCAAGACAATAATATATATAGCCGCACACGGATACCAGTTACGTGAAACTTACGAATGCGGAATCGCCCTATTAGGAGCAATATGCGGCTCAGTCACCCACCCGCTACTATACCTCAAAAGAAGACGAAATATCGATGATCAAACAGCACAACCTCAAGGGATATCGATAACACCGGTAGTCACTCAACTACCAACGACATCTACGTCCGCCTTGAGCGAACTCAGAGATACCATCAGTCAAATTTCCTTTGGAAATTTGAACTCCAAGGGCGGGGATGTCACGTCCCGCGCTCCGCACGCGCCGTAACAAGAACAAGAAAACCATTCTATACAAAACACGCGAATAAGGATTTGAATGCACAAAGGAACACACGGCACTACGAAACGAAAGGAAGGATTAACAAAACGAGGGCGATTAACGGATCCAACCAATAAACAAAATACATATACACACAATTCTAAATAAACCAGGAAATAAGAATAACTACAAAAGGGGAAAATAATTGAAACGCCAGGAATATATATATATATATATATATAAATATATTTCAATCAATCAATTTGGAGAGTTACATATAAGTATAAACATATATGCCGAACATGTAATAACCTAGTAAATATTAGAGACAGTGCTTCCAATACTATGCAATAAATACAATATTATCAATTTATGAAATATAAGTATACATGAAGTCAAAAACTAATAGTTTAACGAATACATAAAACATACAATATTGTATTATTAAAGAAATGAAGGTTACATTGTCAGAAATATATATATGTGTGCGAATTCTATCAAACCGATAATCTAAGATACATACCTAAACTAGCCTACATTCCGGTAAAGAATTATAAAATAAGAACTATATTACGGAACATGCATGTCTATATATAAATATATAAATTATATTCTAAACTAAACTACTATTAATGTATGCGCATTCTACATTATTGATTCAAATCGATAATCTAAGATACATACTTAAAACTAGCCTACATTCCGGTAAAGGATAAATAAATAATTGACATTTCATTTCGTATGAATACTACACTGCCAGGAGAAATATGCATATGAATACGTATATATATATATATATATATATATATATATATATATATATATATATATATATATGTGGGCGCGTATGTTTTATATTATCGAATACTCTATAAAATAAACTACTCAAAACAATAAATAACGCAATGAATTACAAAACATTAGCCATATTAAAATGACACACAACATAAATATATATATATATATATATATATATATATATATATATATACGTATATTCACACGAACAATACTTTTGTCACTTTAAAACAATATTAATAAATAAATGTTCTAATTGCGGTAGAATAAGGAAAAACGAGCGGCAGACGGAAAATTACTTCGATATCAAGCAGAACTAAAGACCCTTCACTATAACTTTACTGATGACATTTATGAGCAGCCATGTTAGATTTACACGCGTATGGCGACAGGAATATTAGGGATTAATGGAAGTCAGTCGCGAGAAATAAATCATGAAAACACATTGTTAACACTTTTCTTTAATAAAATCTGTGCGCAACTACAAATGTAAAAAATATATATATGTCGGAGATGAAAGAACACCGGAGTCTGTAATTGAACAATTGTAGTTATTCAATCCGATTGTAATTGTTCGAGAGTTGTGATAATGAGCTTGGGCTCGAGGCGACAGCCAGTCGCCGAATGTGCGTATCTCAACAACCCTCTGGATGAGGATATATACATGGAGCAACCAGAACTCTTTAGAGTTCCAGGTAAAGACAGAACTAAATTTGTGTGTAAGCTCAAAAAGAGCCTGTATGGACTGAAGCAAGCTGGAAGAATGTGGTTTAGACACATCAATAGCATTTTAAGAGGTATGAGTCTGAACCCATGCGTGAGTGGTCCATGCGTGTATGTGGATGCGTCTAAAAAATTTATTGTAGCTGTGTATGTGGACGACATCCTTGTGTTTGGGACGAATGAGTGGATTGAGATATTCAAAACTAGGATTAAGGACAAATTAGATGTTAGAATGCTAGGTGTAGACACTCAATTTCTGTCCATCCACCTGAGTAAGCCAAACAGCACCACTGTAGTATTCGATCAATCTGTACAGATAGGTCAAATGCTGGATCTGTTTGACATTACTCGTGAGGTTGGGGTGGTGGGAGTGTCGACACCGCTAGCTAGAGAATGTGAGGCTGGTTTTGATATTGAACGTGATGAGCCTTTCGACAGTAAATTATATGAACAAGCTGTGGGGCACATAATGTATGTAGCTACTGTAAGTCGTCCTGATGTTGCGTGTGCAATAGGGAAACTAAGCCAAAGATGCGCGAATCCGACTGTATCCGATTGGAAAGCAGTGAAGCGGGTATTCAGATATTTACTAAAGACCAAAGACTTGAAGTTAGTATACCAAAGGACCGGGCAACCTCTGAAGGTGTTTTGCGACTCGGATTTTGCGGGTTGTACGGTAGACAGGAAATCCAGGAGCGGGTATGTGTTCATACTCGCTGGTGGTGCGATATCCTGGCTATCCAAAAAACAACCGATTATAGCTCAATCGACGTGCGACGCGGAATTTGTGGCAATGCAGGAAGCAGCAAGGGAAACAGTGTGGATTTCTTTACTGTTAAAGGAATTGGGTCAACTGTCGTATTGCCCTCGCCCCTGCAAGATATTCTGCGATAATATCGGAGCTATTTCATGTTCAAAGGACGAAATAGTTGCTGAGAGTTCTAAGCACGTCCAAGTGCGTTACTTTTACGTTAAGAACTGCGTATCGAGGGGGATACTAGATTATACTTATGTACCTAGTCCTGAGAATGTGGCTGACATTCTCACCAAAGGCCTAAATAGGATTAAGACTCAGCAATTTACCAAAGCTATGGGGCTTGTAGAAACTAGCGATCAAAGGGGAGTGTTGAGAAATGTTAAGTTGGTACGATCGCTGCTTACTACAAGCTAAGTTGGTACGACTTCTAACGACGCTCTTTTGTCTTAGAAGTCGACCACGTTGTTCTATTGACTTGGAGATTCCTGTGTGGTAAGACGTGTTATAAGACTGAAATATATTGGAGAAAACGAATCTAAGTGAATCGTTATTTTATAAACCCAAAACCTTATTAAATAACAATCAAAGCCATGTGTCCTGGGTTTTGGTTATGGTGTATGCAAATTCGTCGGGCGGTAAGTTTGCCAAGCTTAAAGCGTTCTCTATTAGTTTCTTCTGTGTGGTGTATCTTTGCGTCAGTGTATCATGGTATAATGTTTTCATTTCTCGAGTTTATCAGAAATAGGAATAACCTTTTATAGAAAAAGAAAATTTTATATTTATATATATTATATTTTTTTCTTTCCTTTTTTTTCTTCTTTTTTTTTCTTCTTCCCCTTTTTCTTTTTTTTTGTTTTTTTTTTTATTGTTAATACCTTTGTTTTATTTTAGGTTTTACGTACTTGTTATCAGTGAAAATAAATATTATGAATACTACTTGGATTGGAATTATATACATATATGCGTACAAAATCCATTTCTACATGTTAGATATAATAATATAACAATACTACGTAGATTAATACATAATAAAATATCCTTTTACTCCGGTTATATTTATTACTAACTCTCAATTAATCTATCTTAATTATTTTCTAACCGCTTTCTATATTTATCAGCTATTTTATTTCTTCTTGTTAATCTGCGAAATCTATGCATGTACACTTCCTTGTATGGTGATTGATTGTTCACGAGGTAAGTTGCACTTTCACTGTTTTCGTTATTCGTTGAACTAACACGTTTTACATTCAAACAGTAATTGGAACACTCGTAATAAACTTCTTTTCTTTTTCCAAGTTTCCGCTATCTGTGTCATTCGACGAACAGTGCCACGCCTCCACAGCACCGTTATAACATTTAGCGATGCTGCTCTTTGCATTAAGGCAATTGAAGTTAATTCGTTCGTTTATTTTCAGCTGGTACATGGTGTTCCGCAAGCAGGGAGCCATAACCTATTTTGCATGTAGACCTTCTTGTATGATGATTACTTGTTTACAAGGTAACTTTCACTTCCCCTCTTTTAATTATTTATTGAATCGACATGTTGTATATTCAAACAATAATTGGAGTACACATAATAATTTTCCCTTTTTCTTTTTAGGTTTTCGCTATCTGTATTATTCGACGAACAGTGTTACACCTCCTTTTGATTTATCCATAATATAATTATAACATTTAGTAACCTTGTATTTTGCACCGAGACAACTGAAACTAATTTATTCACTTATTTTAGGTAGCTGTCATACATTGTGTTCCACGAACAACGATCCATAACCTATACTTGCACGTACACTTTCTTGTATGTTGATCACTTGTTCACAAGGTAACTTTCACTTTCACTAGTTAATTGTTCATTGAGTTAACACGTTTTATATTTAAGCAATAATTGACACACGTATAATAATTTTCCTTTTTCCTTTTAGGTGTTCGATATCTGTATTATTCGACGAACAGCACTATAACATATACTACCGCACTACGTTGCCCACTGAAATCGCTTTATTCATTGCTTATTTCGATTATGCGCTAGTTTTAACTTGTTTAAATGCACCGTTCGCGGAATCCCTTTTACTTCGATCTTGACGTTTTGGTTCTGCAAGATTTCTAGCACTTTGTATGGTCCAGTATATTGATCGGAGAATTTTCCTTTACTGGGTTCTTTTAGTAAATATATCGAATCTCCTACTTTAAAATCTTGGGGGTTGATTCGTCGGTCGTAATATTCTTTTGATCTTAGTTTGGATTTTATCAAATTTTCTCTTGCCATTCGTTGTACGGTGTTAATTTTATCGAACAGATCTTCGAGATATTCTGCGTAAGTTGGTTCCATGTTCTCTTCGATTATTACTTCACCAGTAGGTTCTCTGGCTAGATGTCCAAAAACTAATTCGTGCGGGGAGAATTTCGTTCCTTCGTGTACAGAGGTATTATAGGAAAACATAGCTAATTCTACCCATTCGTCCCAATTTTTGGAATTTTCAATGTATAATTTGAGATATTCTATCAGCACGTGGTGAGATCTTTCGATTGAACCGTTACTTTGTGGATGATATGCCGTCGTGGTATATTGTTTGATGCGGAATCTCTTTGCTACTTTCTTCATTAGTGAGGATGTAAAGTTCGTTCCTTGATCAGTGAGAATAGCTCTCGGTGACCCGAAACGACAAATAAATCGCTTTACAAAAACGTCCGCTATCTCCGCTGAAGAGATTCCTCCTAGTGGAATCCCAATTGAGTATTTTGTTAATAAGTCTTGGATAGTTGATATATATTCGTTTCCCTTTTGGGTTTTTGGTAATGGACCTATAATATCCATACTAACCTTATCGAACGCTTTACCTGGTGTGTCTGTAAGTACCATTGGTTGCTTTGCTTTTATTCTTGTGAGTTTCTTCAATTGGCATTCCTTACATGTTATTACGTAATCTTGAATTTCCTTTTTCATATTTTCCCAATAGTAATGTTGTCGTATTCTTTGATAAGTTTTTGTTATTCCTTTGTGTCCTGCTACGCTTGATTCATGTTTTTCTCGTATTATGTTGTTCCGCGCTTCCACAGATGGGGTAATTACTTCCCCAGTGCAAATGGTGATGGTTAAGGTTTTTTCCATAAATATTTCCTTTAATTTTCTGATTGTATATCGCCAGGGTATTTCCTCCAAGTTTCCTTTGCTAATGCTGAACGAAGTTAACTGTTTTTCATTTACTGCGTCTAATAGAGATCTTAGCGAGTTTAATAAATTTTCTGGTGTTATTGGAATATTTCTATTTTCCTTTATCGGTAGGAATACAATGTATTTTCCAGAATCGTAATTCAATCTTGCTTTTTCTAACATTAAATCTTCATAACGAGGTAATTTTCCCGTTTCCTTCATTTCTAAGGCTCCTTTATCTATCGGATTGCCATGTATATCTATAAATACTACTTTATGGTCATTTACTCTCGCAATTGAGTCTCGGGTTTCTGAAATTCTTAGTTCCGCAATTATCGTAGGTCTCGTGTCCTTTTCTCGTTGTTGAATTAGTTCTGGAATTACAGTGGAGGTCTCTTTTTCGCTTGTTGTATCCGTGCCTTCTTTTTCTCGATTGGTTATTTCTCTATCTGTACTTACATCGATTTCTGCTAATGCTTGGTCTAAATATTTTATGGGGGTTTCTTCTATTGTAAAATGTTTTCGGGTAAAACCCTTTCCTTGATTTTTAGAATCACTGGATTGAGGCAAGACGTGTGGTTTAGCTTCGAATATGGGAGAGTCTTCGGTTGACGTATCTATTTCGAATCTTTTTGAGACAGGATAGCGAATCGGTGAGACTTCCTCTCTCTTTCTGATTGGTAAACAAACTTCCGGAGGGTTCCTAGATAATGCGTCTGCGTTTGCGTTCGCCCTGCCTTCTTTGTATACAATATCAAATTCGAAGTCCGATAACTTTAATTTCCATTTCCAAATTCTTGAAGTAGGATCTTTGATAGAATGCATCCACACTAAAGGTTTATGATCGGTTACGATGGTAAACTTTCTTCCGTAAAGATACGGTCGGAAGTGCATTGCGCTGTAAACAATTGCCAGACACTCCTTTTCTATGGTAGAGTAGTTTTGTTCGGCGGGATTTAATAGCCTTGAGGCATACGCAATCGGCAAATCCTTTCCGATTGGCCCTTGACTCAGTACACCGCTTATTGCATATCCTGATGCGTCTGTAGTAAGGTTAAAGGGTTTAGAAAAGTCTGGATATTGCAGGATGGGTTTCGTCACTAACGCTGTCTTTAAATTATTGAATGCGTTTTCTTGATTTTCTGTCCATTTAAAGGGAGTGTCTTTCTTTAATAGTTGTGTCAATGGTTTCGCGACCTTGGGGAAATCGGGGTATAAATCTTCTGTAATATCCTGCTAGTCCCAGAAATTGTTTGATATTTTTCGCCCTCTTTGGTCGTGGAAATTTTGATACGGCTTCGACTTTCTTTGGGTCGGGTTTCACGCCATCCTCACTAATTATATGTCCTAAATAATTCACCTCGTGTCGTAAAAATTCGCACTTATCAGGTTGTAATCGTAATTTAGCTTTCCTCAGTCTTTCCATTAATTTATTAAATTTAATTTCGTGTTCTTGGAGAGACGTGGAATAAATCGCTATGTCATCCAGATAGACGAATAGTTCTATTCCTTGCAGACCAGATAATATTGAATTCATCAAACGTTGAAATGTTGCTGGGGCATCTTTTAATCCAAAGGGCATTCTTTTGAATTGAAAATGCCCGTATGGTGTCGAAAATGCAGTTTTGTGGGCATCTTCCTGTGACATACAGATCTGGTGAAAGCCCGATGCCAAGTCAAACGTGGAAAAATATTTTGCACTTCCTAATTGATCCAATATTTCTGTAATGTTGGGTAGTGGGAAGGCATCGCCAATCGTTTTATCGTTCAATTTTCTATAATCGATGACTAATCTCCAGCGCTTATTTCCTTGCGAATCGGGTTTTTGGGCACAATCCATAACGGGGAGTTATATGGAGATATTGATGGTTCCACTACGCCCGTATCTAGTAGTTCTTGGACCTGTCGATTTATTTCTTCTCGATGTATTGGTGGATATCGATACTGTTTAGTATTGATGGGTATATTATCCGTTGTAATTATCCTATGTTCCAGAACTTCGGTTGCTTCCAATGTATCTCCTGGAATATGAAACCTATCTTGATTATTACGAATCAATTTTCTAGCATTTTCCTTTTCTTCTTCGTTCAAATGTTCGAGTCGTAGTAACTCATTTATTTTATCGTATCTACTTTCCTCCGATCTTAGAACTGTATTGCACACTGTCCTAGGAAGCGGGGGGCGGGAGGGGGGGGATTTTCAAATTCTTTAATTACCATCGTTGGTGTTGTAAATACGTAATCTCTCGAAGTAGTATTTATTACTCTTATGTAACCTTTTCCTTTATGATTCCTCACAACTGCATTACCAACATAGATTCCCTTGTTCGGCTCGATTCTTGGAATAAATCCCTCTTTTATCTCTGGATTAGCGATATTAATCGAACACGTTATTGAACTTCGCTTCGGTATAATTATTTTTTCTTTAGTATCGAAGGGAATATAAATATTTCCCCATCTGATATGTTTTCCCTCATAATCTAAACGAGCCTTACAACCTGCAAAAAATTCGGATCCTAGGATTCCGTCTTGATCGATTAGCAATGAATCATCGACTACATGAAAAACAACCGGATGGCCCGCAACCTGTATTACCGTCTGCCCTAAGAAGACCAGGCTCGTTGCCGTAATTCCTCGCACTTCGATTGATTCCTTTTCGTCGATGATGGCTGAATCGAGTATAGCAGGTTTCTTGATAATGTTGATTTCCGATCCAGAGTCTAATAATAAACTCGTCTTAGTCTTTAGATCTGGGGAAACTATTCGTGCAGTTGGGGTCGTTGGGGAATCGTTAAATTTTATTGAAATAATTCGGAGAGGTCGCCTTCCGAATCTGAATTCAACTCCTGATGATTTTCCTTCGCCGGTTGCTTGTGCTTCACTCTTTTCCTTTTGCCTTGAGATTCTGGATTCTCTGTCTGTGACCTCGTTTGGTTGTGGGATGACTCCCCCACAATATTTAGTGGTTGTTCGTTCGATCTTATGGTCGGCATTGCGTTCGCTCTGTCTCTCGTTATGGGTGGTGGAGTCGATCTCGCGGGGGTGGCTGTCCTTGTTGTGTTTGTTGCCGTCGGCGCCGGTCGCCTGGTTGCCGCCTGTACTCTTGGGCGATTCGGCGTATCGTTCCTTCGTGGCTCGCCCCATTCTCCCGAAGGACGTGTTTGGTTTCCCGATGGTCTCGAAGCATAGGGTACGATTAATCCGGCATCTACTCGGGCTTTAAATTTGTAACAGTCTTTCACTAGATGCCCGGGTTTTTTGCAATAGTTACACGTGATATTTTGTCTTGTAGAATTCAAAAAATTCTGCGATGGAGGTAGCGATCTTCGATCTTGGCGGTTGTTCCTGATATTGTTGTTAGTGTTCGAAGGATGTGCGTTGTCGCGTCTGTAATAGTTCGAGGGTGTCGGTCGTTGGGGTCGCGTTCTATCGGTTATTTGTTTCAATTCGTGTGTTGCTTTGACGGCTTGACGACACGCATCTTCTAAAGTATGGTACTCTGCTATTTTTACTCGCACATATACCTCGTTCGGAAGTCCTTTAACGAAAGCTTCTTTCGTTTCCCAATCTATAGTATCTTGGATATCGGGGGATATGATGCCGTAGTCGCCTCTTTCTCCGTCCATTATTGCCAATCTAAGATTTCTAACGCGATCCATATAATGTAATATGTCTTCCCCGGGTCGTTGAAATATCGTTCCTAATTCCCCTTTATATTCGTTAAGAAATTTCTTTGGGCCGAATAGATCCTTTAATTTGTTTCCGAAATCGTTTAGACTCATTAATTCTGTGTCTTCGATGGCGAGGAGCGCGTGTCCACGGAGCTTATTTACTAACAATTTTACCAATTGAGGTTCTTGATATCTGGGAATCATATTTCGCGCGCGCTCACAAGCTCTTAAAAAGTGGAATACCGATGGTCGATATCCGTCAAACACTGGCACCGATTCGATCGCATCTTTTAGCTTAATTGGCTGGGTATGTCCACTCGGCTGGACCGTCTCTTGTTGCGTTGTCGGCGGCGATACGGGTGTTTTAGGTTCTTGTTTTGTTTTAAGTTCGAATAAGCCGCTTTGTAATTCGGCGAGTTTTGCACTCATATCGGGAAAGTTCGCATCCCATGCTTTAAGCTTTTCCGACAATGTCAAAACCATTTCTTCGTCCAACGATTCCACTACACTCGCCATTGTTTCTTAAATATTTGTTAAATATATATATTAATCAAGATAGACTAACTAAATATTAACGACAAGACATGACTGAACTCGGTGCAAAGGAATAAAGTTATGCTACACGAAATAACTGGTAACACAATACACAAAACATTAACTAAATTAAACGAGACTTACATAAATGCAAGTCACGTATAATCGAAACAATGATTATTGAAATTCGGTAACAATACAATCCACGCTATCGCATTAAAGTAGCACACGGTATTGACACACACAATATCATGAAACACAAAACAATATTACAAAACACTTCTAAATAAAATTATAGTGATTAACAATTAATTAGTTATTTCTACAACACGTTACTGTTGACATTAAACCAACGCCATACCAAAGAGACACGCGAGCGACCATGTTGAAAAATTCGTCGCGCGCACATACAAATAACAGCCAATGCAATACAATACAGCATCATAATAGCAATGTTAGGTACTAATAAAAAAAAAAAAAAAAAAAAACAAGAAAAAGGGGGAGAGAGTTAAGGAAACTATATATAATAAATAACAACTAACATAATTATAACATATTATACATATTATATTATATACAGGGATACAGTATTCGTACAAAGGAACAGATCCAAACGAAAATTATATATATAAAAAAATAAATAAATAGTATATATATGTAATATCGTGATATAATATATTTACAAGGAATGGATGATACAGATGTTAATCGGACAGAAAAAGACGATTGTTGTTCAACCTGAACTATTCACACCAAACGTACAGAAAACAGCACAACTAAATAATTAGATAACGACTCGACTTTCACCAAATGCAATCAACACTCTCTCGGCAACGCCACTCGCAAACTCCGTTTGTTGATTCCTTTTCTCCCGTCCCTTGGCAACCGCTCGTGGCCAAGATCACGTAGGTCTCCTCTTTCCAAAACTACGCGATCAAAAACAATCGCCTCGGCTCTCGCGACATTCCACGCGGTTCACCCGCCAACTCCCAGGCCTCTCACTCACGATACTACACTCTGTCATCCTGCAATAACATCTGCCCTCAGATGTTGCCTTCTATCTCTCTGTCATCAGATGCGTCACTTTCGGCGTTTATGACCCAAGGTTTCATAAAATCAGCAGTAGTTGATGACCGTTTTGGCCCCTCATGCTCTCCTACCTTCTCCACAATGTAGCGATCATTCCGCATTGCTCGCACTATCCGGTACGGACCCAAAAATCTTCCTCCCAGTTTTAATCCTGGGCCAAACTGCGTTCTCTTTATGGCCACCAACTCTCCACTTAGGTACTGTTTCGCACCTTTTCTTCTTTTGTTGTAGTGCCTCCGATTTTCCTCTTGAGTAGCAGCAATTTTCTTTTTCGCGTCCTCACGCAGTTCACGACGTTGCTCTTCGAATTCCACCACCCATTCTTCTTCAACCAATTTTCGGATCTGTGGGTCTTCTTTAGTTTGCATCTCGACCCCGACAAGTAGCTGGAAAGGAGTTTTTCCCGTGCTCCTGTTTAATGTAAAATTCAGGTATTTCTGTACTTGGTCGACATGTTTATACCAATCATCGGGTTTAGGGGCAGTCAGTTTACTTAGTAAAGGTATGAGTGTCCTGTTTACCCTCTCTACCTGCCCGTTCCCCCTCGGCGCCCCCGTCGTGACTAATAAATGCTTTATATTTTCTTCTTCGCAATACTCTTGGAACGCGTTGGATGTGAACGCTGTTCCCCGATCAGAGATAATTCGTCGTGGGTTCCCAAAAACAGCCGCTTGCTTCTTCAGTCGATCGATAACATCCGCGGTATCAGTAGATCTAGTAGGATAAAGCCACGTAAACTTCGTGAACGCATCCACTACTACAAAGATGTGTGCGTATCTTTTCTTTGTAGCTGTCATAGGGCCCGCATGGTCAATATGGTAAGTGTCTAACGGTGTGTCACCTTTGTCTAACGGATTTAGATATCCCTCTTGCTTGCCCAATTTTCGTTCGGCTAGGATACAATCGAGACAGTTAGATACCACATGCTCGACCTTTTTACGTAGCCCCTTAAACCAAAAGTCCTTCTTGACTATAGCTTCTGTTTTGGTGACCCCAAAATGCCCACGCTCGTGCGCCTGCCTGACTACCTGAACCTGCATAGCCTTCGGTACTACTATTAACACATCATCCTTACACTCTTTATACAAAATATTGTTCCTTATTACATACCCATCGACCTGATTGCACGTTGCGGCGTCTAAAATCCTACGGACTTCAACGTCCTTGTTCTGTGCACTTCTCAACCGTGCAATCAGCCCGTCTTCACTTTCCGTTACATACATAGTGCTCGGCAGGGGGTTTCTACTCAGAGCATCCACATGCTGCATGCTTTTACCTGGCCTATGACACACCTGATACTTAAACTCGTCTAGTAACAAGGCCCATCTGGCTACACGCGCACACAAATCTTTCTTTTTCATTGTCATAGCAAACGCTTGGCAATCCGTGACGATAGTAAACGGCATACCTAACAGATATATTCTAAACTTGTTCAACGCTTTTACAATTGCTAGTACTTCCAGTTCGTAACTGGTGTACTTTGCCTCGGCGGGAGTTGTTTTTCCGCTGGCAAAGTAGACCGGATGGAATTTTCCATCGTCCAGATCTAGTTGCATTAAAATTGCTCCGTAACCCTCTGCGGACGCGTCTGTATGCAACTCAGTCTCCGCGCCCATTCTATACAACTTTAACACTGGTTCGTTGACAAGCGCTGTTTTCAAGATTTCAAAGGCCTCTACTTCTCGATCGCCGAACTGAAATTTTACCTCCTTTTTCAACAAATCCGTCAAAGGCTTAGCAATCTTCGCGTATCCCCTAATAAATTTTCGAAAGTACCCCGTAAGTCCCAAAAAACTCTGAACCTTTTTAACAGATGTTGGCTTGGGAAAGTTTGCTACTGCCCTAGTTTTATGTGTAGACGGCCTTATGGTATTTTTTGAGACTATATACCCCAAATATTCAATTTCCTGCTGCAGAAAACGACATTTTCCCCAGTTTATAATTAGCCCATACTGCTCAGCTAACTCTATGACCATTTGCAAACGTTCCCACGCCTCCTCTAAATTCTTTGCAAGAATAATAATGTCATCCATATACACGATAACAATACCTTTACCTACTAGTTCCTTAAAGATCATCGAAATATACTTCTGAAACACAATGGGTGAAATCTTTAAACCAAACGGCAACTTCAAAAATTCATATTGCCCCGATGGCGTAACGAAAGATGTATATTTTCGGCTGTCTTTGTCTAAACACACGTGAAAAAAACCATTCTTTAAATCCAACGTTGTGAAAAACTGAGTACCTTGCAATGCATCTAAAATATCATCAATTAAAGGCAATGGGAAATGTGGACACTCAATAAGTTCATTAAGCTCGCGAAAATCAACACAGACTCTGATAGAACCATCTTTCTTTCTAACTACAACTATGGGACTTGCATATTCTGAGTTTGACGGTTTTATTGTACCTTCATTTGTCCATAATTCCATCAACTCGTCCACCTCTTTTTTCTCCGAAGGCGCCAATCTTCGCGGCCTTCGAACCACAGGTTTGTCACTCTTTAAAACGATTTTTGCCGTT
Source organism: Bombus vancouverensis nearcticus (assembly GCF_051014615.1). Lineage (NCBI taxonomy): Eukaryota > Metazoa > Arthropoda > Insecta > Hymenoptera > Apidae > Bombus > Bombus vancouverensis. The sequence continues at coordinate 238,727 of NW_027468947.1, forward strand.
ATCCCAACGTCCCGCTTTTTCTCCGGCCTATACCCCCTAACGATATCGCGAATCGCTTCACGATAATGCGGTTCCCGTACGTGTGTTAGGTCTGTTTCGTCGGTCTGTTCTACCACGTTAACTCTAAACACATCCGGCACGTCTTTGTTAGTCTGTTCGTCAAGCCGCAAGAAAGTCACTTCGCCTCGTTTAACCCGTAACTCTACCTGATCCAGAAAATCAGTGCCTAACAACAGGCCGTGCTTCGTCAATATTTTGTTTGAAACAACGTGCAAAGTGATTGGCAGTTTACACCCATCAACCGTCATTACCTTGGTGAATTCACCCCAGGTCTCATTGCCAGCGGAACCAACACCGTCGAACTTAAGCGTGCATTTACCTAGGGGTGGTGACCCTAACCTCGCATACTCGTCTGATCGAATGAACGTGAGATCACTACCCGTATCCACTAGTGCCACAAACCTACAATCATCTATCGCCACTTCCTTCACATACTTCCCCTTTTCGGATCTTGACACTACGCAAGTCTCTTTCGGTCGTGCCGTACACCTCGCTGCAATATGTCCAAATCCGCTGCACTCGGAACACCTAACACCTTCTCCCCTCTCCGGACACTTAACACTTAGATGATCCTCACTACCGCAAATGAAGCATCTTCTTTTCTTCATTGCATCTACAGATTGACTGGGCTTCCCGTTCTTCTGGGTTTTAGCCGGCTTCACAATCGACTTTATTCTGCGACTCTTCTGCTCTTCGTACATCACTAACCTCTTCCTCAACTCTTTGATTGATGTAGCGCCGTACAATATAGCCTTATTGTTCTCGTCGTCTATTATTCCATCCACGATGTATTCCACCTTTGCTTCCTCCTCTATGTCCACATGGTTGGCTATTTCGAGCATGCGGTACATGTAAGCCAAACATGCTTCATCACTCTCCTTTTTTGTTTCTTCAAGTTTCTGATGTACTTGCCTACTGTTGACTTTCCTCGAAAATTCTTTCACTAGCCCCCTCTTCAACTCATGCCAAGTCCTGGCATGACACTCGAAGCTCGCAAATATTTTCGCTGATCCCTTCAGCAGCTTCCTCGCGTAGACTGCCTTCTGCCCATCCGACCACATGCACGTATCAGCGACTTCCTCGAACGACTCGAACCATCGTTCGACATTTTCACCTTTGTTGCCACTAAACGACTCTAATGCATCTTCGACGTCTCTAAAACTCAGTGTCGAACCAACACATGCCCTTCGACAATATTCATCACGGTCCTGATACACCCTTCGCGTACCTCTCTTGTATCCTCTTGCGTCTTTTTTGTCATCTTCATACTCACTTTCGTCGTCGCTTTCTTCTTCCGACGATATGTCATTACCATCCATGGCCGCTTGTAGCCGTGCGCGTAATTCTACTTTTCTTCCCGTCGTTTTTAAACCCAAACTAGCGAGGCGCTCCTTCAACTCCTTCGTATTCATTTTCTCAAAATTTTCATCTTCGTTACAATCACGCTCAGCTCTCTGTACATTTCCTAAATCTCGTTGACCGGTTAGCTCTTCACCGCCCGTCGATCCCTTAGGATACGATTGTCCAGCCCTACACGCCCGATTCAGCCTTGCAATCAGCACTGACCTCGCACCAGATATAGGGAGGTTCATTCGTGCGAGCTTACTCCTCAGCTCCTCCAGCGTCGAACCCTCTTCACCCGACAATCGTTCGTCCCCAACGTTTGCCATTTTTCACACTACACAAACTTAAACAGTCAACGATATCGTCTTTTATCGCACCGCGTACCGGTAAATTCACAACTAGCTCGAATAGCTCTGTTAAACCGTTTCGTTTTCTGTCTTGTCCAATCCCGGACGAGCCCCCAAAAATGTAATATCGTGATATAATATATTTACAAGGAATGGGTGATACAGATGTTAATCGGACAGAAAAAGACGATTGTTGTTCAACCTGAACTATTCACACCAAACGTACAGAAAACAGCACAACTAAATAATCAGATAACGACTCGACTTTCACAAAATGCAATCAACACTCTCTCGGCAACGCCACTCGCAAACTCCGTTTGTTGATTCCTTTTCTCCCGTCCCTTGGCAATCGCTCGTGGCCAAGATCACGTAGGTCTCCTCTTTCCAAAACTACGCGATCAAAAACAAACGCCTCGGCTCTCGCGACATTCCACGCGGTTCACCCGCCAACTCCCAGGCCTCTCACTCACGATACTACATATATACATTAACTATTTTTATATGTGTGTACAGAACTGATGGCGAACTCATCAACCATTTTCTGAACGACGGATGGAAGAACATGAATAGCAATCCACACAGTGGAACTGTAAAGTATTTGTACGCCACTCACGAAACCAAACACTGATGCTATCCACCTGTAAACAAACAACATTTATAACTATGCATATCATTTTCACTTATGTTCATCACTATATATATATACACGCATGTTGTAAAGTAGGCGATATTTATAACATTCACTTCCATTGATAATGCAAGTGACTCATAAAAATAAGCCGTCATATTTACCATTGCACGCGCATATATGTATATATACTCGAAAACAAGGTACATTTGTGATATTTATTCCTATTGATGATATATACTTATATATTTATAACAATAAAACAAATCTCATTTATACTACTTACCAATACGTACGCATATATGTATATAATTACAATCCAAGTAGTATTCATAATATTTATTTTCACTGATAACAAGTACGTAAAACCTAAAATAAAACAAAGGTTTTAACAATAAAAAAAAACAAAAAAAAAAAAAGAAAAAGGGGAAGAAGAAAAAAGGAAAGAAGAAAAATATAACATTGTTAGGGAAGTGATACATTTACATTGTACATGAGAGTGTGTGTGTAAGGGCCAGAGGGCGTCAAGGTCTTAGTGGAGACAAAAGACTGTTGCCAGATGTTAGAAGAATCTAGGATAGTCGGTTGGCGACCAGCGTGCGTGCAAGACGTTCTTCAGAGAGTAATATAGATGTATAACTGTTGTGTGGGAAATGTAGGCAATAATTTGTATTCCCATATCCTCGAATTTCCTTAACAAATATATATAAATATAAAATTTTCTTTTTCTATAAAAGGTTATTCCTATTTCTGATAAACTCGAGAAATGAAAACATTATACCATGATACACTGACACAAAGATACACCACACAGAAGAAACTAATAGAGAACGCTTTAAGCTTGGCAAACTTACCGCCCGACGAATTTGCATACACCATAACCAAAACCCAGGACACATGGCTTTGATCGCAGGAGAAGCGGTCCATATAGTCAAATGCATTCCGGTACAAGTAAAGGTACGACATACAACAAAATGCTACTCGGAACTACCCGTTTGGCAAAGGAATCGCACCACAGGAACTCCGCCCGGACGTGCGCCAAACGTGGCGATATTCAGCACCATCGTCGTTGGCCACGAGCGGAATGTATACCCAAAAGACCTCGATGCACTACGGGACCACGTCATGTTCCCGGCAGAAAATCTGCAGTCTTGAACGCATTGGCCAGAGGAGCAACAGGAAAAACAATCGTCCCTGGAACAGTAAACATCCTGGGAATGATGGACAAAACACATTAACGACAATAGCGAAAAATACCGTATCAAGCTTATGGACTGGTTTTATGGAATTTGGAACTGTCAGTGCAGCAATATTTGGAATACTCGCAATATTTAAACTAATCAAGACAATAATATATATAGCCGCACACGGATACCAGTTACGTGAAACTTACGAATGCGGAATCGCCCTATTAGGAGCAATATGCGGCTCAGTCACCCACCCGCTACTATACCTCAAAAGAAGACGAAATATCGATGATCAAACAGCACAACCTCAAGGGATATCGATAACACCGGTAGTCACTCAACTACCAACGACATCTACGTCCGCCTTGAGCGAACTCAGAGATACCATCAGTCAAATTTCCTTTGGAAATTTGAACTCCAAGGGCGGGGATGTCACGTCCCGCGCTCCGCACGCGCCGTAACAAGAACAAGAAAACCATTCTATACAAAACACGCGAATAAGGATTTGAATGCACAAAGGAACACACGGCACTACGAAACGAAAGGAAGGATTAACAAAACGAGGGCGATTAACGGATCCAACCAATAAACAAAATACATATACACACAATTCTAAATAAACCAGGAAATAAGAATAACTACAAAAGGGGAAAATAATTGAAACGCCAGGAATATATATATATATATATAAATATATTTCAATCAATCAATTTGGAGAGTTACATATAAGTATAAACATATATGCCGAACATGTAATAACCTAGTAAATATTAGAGACAGTGCTTCCAATACTATGCAATAAATACAATATTATCAATTTATGAAATATAAGTATACATGAAGTCAAAAACTAATAGTTTAACGAATACATAAAACATACAATATTGTATTATTAAAGAAATGAAGGTTACATTGTCAGAAATATATATATGTGTGCGAATTCTATCAAACCGATAATCTAAGATACATACCTAAACTAGCCTACATTCCGGTAAAGAATTATAAAATAAGAACTATATTACGGAACATGCATGTCTATATATAAATATATAAATTATATTCTAAACTAAACTACTATTAATGTATGCGCATTCTACATTATTGATTCAAATCGATAATCTAAGATACATACTTAAAACTAGCCTACATTCCGGTAAAGGATAAATAAATAATTGACATTTCATTTCGTATGAATACTACACTGCCAGGAGAAATATGCATATGAATACGTATATATATATATATATATATATATATATATATATATATGTATGTGGGCGCGTATGTTTTATATTATCGAATACTCTATAAAATAAACTACTCAAAACAATAAATAACGCAATCGAAGAATTACAAAACATTAGCCATATTAAAATGACACACAACATAAATATATATATATATATATATATATACGTATATTCACACGAACAATACTTTTGTCACTTTAAAACAATATTAATAAATAAATGTTCTAATTGCGGTAGAATAAGGAAAAACGAGCGGCAGACGGAAAATTACTTCGATATCAAGCAGAACTAAAGACCCTTCACTATAACTTTACTGATGACATTTATGAGCAGCCATGTTAGATTTACACGCGTATGGCGACAGGAATATTAGGGATTAATGGAAGTCAGTCGCGAGAAATAAATCATGAAAACACATTGTTAACACTTTTCTTTAATAAAATCTGTGCGCAACTACAAATGTAAAAAATATATATATGTCGGAGATGAAAGAACACCGGAGTCTGTAATTGAACAATTGTAGTTATTCAATCCGATTGTAATTGTTCGAGAGTTGTGATAATGAGCTTGGGCTCGAGGCGACAGCCAGTCGCCGAATGTGCGTATCTCAACAACCCTCTGGATGAGGATATATACATGGAGCAACCAGAACTCTTTAGAGTTCCAGGTAAAGACAGAACTAAATTTGTGTGTAAGCTCAAAAAGAGCCTGTATGGACTGAAGCAAGCTGGAAGAATGTGGTTTAGACACATCAATAGCATTTTAAGAGGTATGAGTCTGAACCCATGCGTGAGTGGTCCATGCGTGTATGTGGATGCGTCTAAAAAATTTATTGTAGCTGTGTATGTGGACGACATCCTTGTGTTTGGGACGAATGAGTGGATTGAGATATTCAAAACTAGGATTAAGGACAAATTAGATGTTAGAATGCTAGGTGTAGACACTCAATTTCTGTCCATCCACCTGAGTAAGCCAAACAGCACCACTGTAGTATTCGATCAATCTGTACAGATAGGTCAAATGCTGGATCTGTTTGACATTACTCGTGAGGTTGGGGTGGTGGGAGTGTCGACACCGCTAGCTAGAGAATGTGAGGCTGGTTTTGATATTGAACGTGATGAGCCTTTCGACAGTAAATTATATGAACAAGCTGTGGGGCACATAATGTATGTAGCTACTGTAAGTCGTCCTGATGTTGCGTGTGCAATAGGGAAACTAAGCCAAAGATGCGCGAATCCGACTGTATCCGATTGGAAAGCAGTGAAGCGGGTATTCAGATATTTACTAAAGACCAAAGACTTGAAGTTAGTATACCAAAGGACCGGGCAACCTCTGAAGGTGTTTTGCGACTCGGATTTTGCGGGTTGTACGGTAGACAGGAAATCCAGGAGCGGGTATGTGTTCATACTCGCTGGTGGTGCGATATCCTGGCTATCCAAAAAACAACCGATTATAGCTCAATCGACGTGCGACGCGGAATTTGTGGCAATGCAGGAAGCAGCAAGGGAAACAGTGTGGATTTCTTTACTGTTAAAGGAATTGGGTCAACTGTCGTATTGCCCTCGCCCCTGCAAGATATTCTGCGATAATATCGGAGCTATTTCATGTTCAAAGGACGAAATAGTTGCTGAGAGTTCTAAGCACGTCCAAGTGCGTTACTTTTACGTTAAGAACTGCGTATCGAGGGGGATACTAGATTATACTTATGTACCTAGTCCTGAGAATGTGGCTGACATTCTCACCAAAGGCCTAAATAGGATTAAGACTCAGCAATTTACCAAAGCTATGGGGCTTGTAGAAACTAGCGATCAAAGGGGAGTGTTGAGAAATGTTAAGTTGGTACGATCGCTGCTTACTACAAGCTAAGTTGGTACGACTTCTAACGACGCTCTTTTGTCTTAGAAGTCGACCACGTTGTTCTATTGACTTGGAGATTCCTGTGTGGTAAGACGTGTTATAAGACTGAAATATATTGGAGAAAACGAATCTAAGTGAATCGTTATTTTATAAACCCAAAACCTTATTAAATAACAATCAAAGCCATGTGTCCTGGGTTTTGGTTATGGTGTATGCAAATTCGTCGGGCGGTAAGTTTGCCAAGCTTAAAGCGTTCTCTATTAGTTTCTTCTGTGTGGTGTATCTTTGCGTCAGTGTATCATGGTATAATGTTTTCATTTCTCGAGTTTATCAGAAATAGGAATAACCTTTTATAGAAAAAGAAAATTTTATATTTATATATATTATATTTTTTTCTTTCCTTTTTTTTCTTCTTTTTTTTTCTTCTTCCCCTTTTTCTTTTTTTTTGTTTTTTTTTTTATTGTTAATACCTTTGTTTTATTTTAGGTTTTACGTACTTGTTATCAGTGAAAATAAATATTATGAATACTACTTGGATTGGAATTATATACATATATGCGTACAAAATCCATTTCTACATGTTAGATATAATAATATAACAATACTACGTAGATTAATACATAATAAAATATCCTTTTACTCCGGTTATATTTATTACTAACTCTCAATTAATCTATCTTAATTATTTTCTAACCGCTTTCTATATTTATCAGCTATTTTATTTCTTCTTGTTAATCTGCGAAATCTATGCATGTACACTTCCTTGTATGGTGATTGATTGTTCACGAGGTAAGTTGCACTTTCACTGTTTTCGTTATTCGTTGAACTAACACGTTTTACATTCAAACAGTAATTGGAACACTCGTAATAAACTTCTTTTCTTTTTCCAAGTTTCCGCTATCTGTGTCATTCGACGAACAGTGCCACGCCTCCACAGCACCGTTATAACATTTAGCGATGCTGCTCTTTGCATTAAGGCAATTGAAGTTAATTCGTTCGTTTATTTTCAGCTGGTACATGGTGTTCCGCAAGCAGGGAGCCATAACCTATTTTGCATGTAGACCTTCTTGTATGATGATTACTTGTTTACAAGGTAACTTTCACTTCCCCTCTTTTAATTATTTATTGAATCGACATGTTGTATATTCAAACAATAATTGGAGTACACATAATAATTTTCCCTTTTTCTTTTTAGGTTTTCGCTATCTGTATTATTCGACGAACAGTGTTACACCTCCTTTTGATTTATCCATAATATAATTATAACATTTAGTAACCTTGTATTTTGCACCGAGACAACTGAAACTAATTTATTCACTTATTTTAGGTAGCTGTCATACATTGTGTTCCACGAACAACGATCCATAACCTATACTTGCACGTACACTTTCTTGTATGTTGATCACTTGTTCACAAGGTAACTTTCACTTTCACTAGTTAATTGTTCATTGAGTTAACACGTTTTATATTTAAGCAATAATTGACACACGTATAATAATTTTCCTTTTTCCTTTTAGGTGTTCGATATCTGTATTATTCGACGAACAGCACTATAACATATACTACCGCACTACGTTGCCCACTGAAATCGCTTTATTCATTGCTTATTTCGATTATGCGCTAGTTTTAACTTGTTTAAATGCACCGTTCGCGGAATCCCTTTTACTTCGATCTTGACGTTTTGGTTCTGCAAGATTTCTAGCACTTTGTATGGTCCAGTATATTGATCGGAGAATTTTCCTTTACTGGGTTCTTTTAGTAAATATATCGAATCTCCTACTTTAAAATCTTGGGGGTTGATTCGTCGGTCGTAATATTCTTTTGATCTTAGTTTGGATTTTATCAAATTTTCTCTTGCCATTCGTTGTACGGTGTTAATTTTATCGAACAGATCTTCGAGATATTCTGCGTAAGTTGGTTCCATGTTCTCTTCGATTATTACTTCACCAGTAGGTTCTCTGGCTAGATGTCCAAAAACTAATTCGTGCGGGGAGAATTTCGTTCCTTCGTGTACAGAGGTATTATAGGAAAACATAGCTAATTCTACCCATTCGTCCCAATTTTTGGAATTTTCAATGTATAATTTGAGATATTCTATCAGCACGTGGTGAGATCTTTCGATTGAACCGTTACTTTGTGGATGATATGCCGTCGTGGTATATTGTTTGATGCGGAATCTCTTTGCTACTTTCTTCATTAGTGAGGATGTAAAGTTCGTTCCTTGATCAGTGAGAATAGCTCTCGGTGACCCGAAACGACAAATAAATCGCTTTACAAAAACGTCCGCTATCTCCGCTGAAGAGATTCCTCCTAGTGGAATCCCAATTGAGTATTTTGTTAATAAGTCTTGGATAGTTGATATATATTCGTTTCCCTTTTGGGTTTTTGGTAATGGACCTATAATATCCATACTAACCTTATCGAACGCTTTACCTGGTGTGTCTGTAAGTACCATTGGTTGCTTTGCTTTTATTCTTGTGAGTTTCTTCAATTGGCATTCCTTACATGTTATTACGTAATCTTGAATTTCCTTTTTCATATTTTCCCAATAGTAATGTTGTCGTATTCTTTGATAAGTTTTTGTTATTCCTTTGTGTCCTGCTACGCTTGATTCATGTTTTTCTCGTATTATGTTGTTCCGCGCTTCCACAGATGGGGTAATTACTTCCCCAGTGCAAATGGTGATGGTTAAGGTTTTTTCCATAAATATTTCCTTTAATTTTCTGATTGTATATCGCCAGGGTATTTCCTCCAAGTTTCCTTTGCTAATGCTGAACGAAGTTAACTGTTTTTCATTTACTGCGTCTAATAGAGATCTTAGCGAGTTTAATAAATTTTCTGGTGTTATTGGAATATTTCTATTTTCCTTTATCGGTAGGAATACAATGTATTTTCCAGAATCGTAATTCAATCTTGCTTTTTCTAACATTAAATCTTCATAACGAGGTAATTTTCCCGTTTCCTTCATTTCTAAGGCTCCTTTATCTATCGGATTGCCATGTATATCTATAAATACTACTTTATGGTCATTTACTCTCGCAATTGAGTCTCGGGTTTCTGAAATTCTTAGTTCCGCAATTATCGTAGGTCTCGTGTCCTTTTCTCGTTGTTGAATTAGTTCTGGAATTACAGTGGAGGTCTCTTTTTCGCTTGTTGTATCCGTGCCTTCTTTTTCTCGATTGGTTATTTCTCTATCTGTACTTACATCGATTTCTGCTAATGCTTGGTCTAAATATTTTATGGGGGTTTCTTCTATTGTAAAATGTTTTCGGGTAAAACCCTTTCCTTGATTTTTAGAATCACTGGATTGAGGCAAGACGTGTGGTTTAGCTTCGAATATGGGAGAGTCTTCGGTTGACGTATCTATTTCGAATCTTTTTGAGACAGGATAGCGAATCGGTGAGACTTCCTCTCTCTTTCTGATTGGTAAACAAACTTCCGGAGGGTTCCTAGATAATGCGTCTGCGTTTGCGTTCGCCCTGCCTTCTTTGTATACAATATCAAATTCGAAGTCCGATAACTTTAATTTCCATTTCCAAATTCTTGAAGTAGGATCTTTGATAGAATGCATCCACACTAAAGGTTTATGATCGGTTACGATGGTAAACTTTCTTCCGTAAAGATACGGTCGGAAGTGCATTGCGCTGTAAACAATTGCCAGACACTCCTTTTCTATGGTAGAGTAGTTTTGTTCGGCGGGATTTAATAGCCTTGAGGCATACGCAATCGGCAAATCCTTTCCGATTGGCCCTTGACTCAGTACACCGCTTATTGCATATCCTGATGCGTCTGTAGTAAGGTTAAAGGGTTTAGAAAAGTCTGGATATTGCAGGATGGGTTTCGTCACTAACGCTGTCTTTAAATTATTGAATGCGTTTTCTTGATTTTCTGTCCATTTAAAGGGAGTGTCTTTCTTTAATAGTTGTGTCAATGGTTTCGCGACCTTGGGGAAATCGGGGTATAAATCTTCTGTAATATCCTGCTAGTCCCAGAAATTGTTTGATATTTTTCGCCCTCTTTGGTCGTGGAAATTTTGATACGGCTTCGACTTTCTTTGGGTCGGGTTTCACGCCATCCTCACTAATTATATGTCCTAAATAATTCACCTCGTGTCGTAAAAATTCGCACTTATCAGGTTGTAATCGTAATTTAGCTTTCCTCAGTCTTTCCATTAATTTATTAAATTTAATTTCGTGTTCTTGGAGAGACGTGGAATAAATCGCTATGTCATCCAGATAGACGAATAGTTCTATTCCTTGCAGACCAGATAATATTGAATTCATCAAACGTTGAAATGTTGCTGGGGCATCTTTTAATCCAAAGGGCATTCTTTTGAATTGAAAATGCCCGTATGGTGTCGAAAATGCAGTTTTGTGGGCATCTTCCTGTGACATACAGATCTGGTGAAAGCCCGATGCCAAGTCAAACGTGGAAAAATATTTTGCACTTCCTAATTGATCCAATATTTCTGTAATGTTGGGTAGTGGGAAGGCATCGCCAATCGTTTTATCGTTCAATTTTCTATAATCGATGACTAATCTCCAGCGCTTATTTCCTTGCGAATCGGGTTTTTGGGCACAATCCATAACGGGGAGTTATATGGAGATATTGATGGTTCCACTACGCCCGTATCTAGTAGTTCTTGGACCTGTCGATTTATTTCTTCTCGATGTATTGGTGGATATCGATACTGTTTAGTATTGATGGGTATATTATCCGTTGTAATTATCCTATGTTCCAGAACTTCGGTTGCTTCCAATGTATCTCCTGGAATATGAAACCTATCTTGATTATTACGAATCAATTTTCTAGCATTTTCCTTTTCTTCTTCGTTCAAATGTTCGAGTCGTAGTAACTCATTTATTTTATCGTATCTACTTTCCTCCGATCTTAGAACTGTATTGCACACTGTCCTAGGAAGCGGGGGGCGGGAGGGGGGGGATTTTCAAATTCTTTAATTACCATCGTTGGTGTTGTAAATACGTAATCTCTCGAAGTAGTATTTATTACTCTTATGTAACCTTTTCCTTTATGATTCCTCACAACTGCATTACCAACATAGATTCCCTTGTTCGGCTCGATTCTTGGAATAAATCCCTCTTTTATCTCTGGATTAGCGATATTAATCGAACACGTTATTGAACTTCGCTTCGGTATAATTATTTTTTCTTTAGTATCGAAGGGAATATAAATATTTCCCCATCTGATATGTTTTCCCTCATAATCTAAACGAGCCTTACAACCTGCAAAAAATTCGGATCCTAGGATTCCGTCTTGATCGATTAGCAATGAATCATCGACTACATGAAAAACAACCGGATGGCCCGCAACCTGTATTACCGTCTGCCCTAAGAAGACCAGGCTCGTTGCCGTAATTCCTCGCACTTCGATTGATTCCTTTTCGTCGATGATGGCTGAATCGAGTATAGCAGGTTTCTTGATAATGTTGATTTCCGATCCAGAGTCTAATAATAAACTCGTCTTAGTCTTTAGATCTGGGGAAACTATTCGTGCAGTTGGGGTCGTTGGGGAATCGTTAAATTTTATTGAAATAATTCGGAGAGGTCGCCTTCCGAATCTGAATTCAACTCCTGATGATTTTCCTTCGCCGGTTGCTTGTGCTTCACTCTTTTCCTTTTGCCTTGAGATTCTGGATTCTCTGTCTGTGACCTCGTTTGGTTGTGGGATGACTCCCCCACAATATTTAGTGGTTGTTCGTTCGATCTTATGGTCGGCATTGCGTTCGCTCTGTCTCTCGTTATGGGTGGTGGAGTCGATCTCGCGGGGGTGGCTGTCCTTGTTGTGTTTGTTGCCGTCGGCGCCGGTCGCCTGGTTGCCGCCTGTACTCTTGGGCGATTCGGCGTATCGTTCCTTCGTGGCTCGCCCCATTCTCCCGAAGGACGTGTTTGGTTTCCCGATGGTCTCGAAGCATAGGGTACGATTAATCCGGCATCTACTCGGGCTTTAAATTTGTAACAGTCTTTCACTAGATGCCCGGGTTTTTTGCAATAGTTACACGTGATATTTTGTCTTGTAGAATTCAAAAAATTCTGCGATGGAGGTAGCGATCTTCGATCTTGGCGGTTGTTCCTGATATTGTTGTTAGTGTTCGAAGGATGTGCGTTGTCGCGTCTGTAATAGTTCGAGGGTGTCGGTCGTTGGGGTCGCGTTCTATCGGTTATTTGTTTCAATTCGTGTGTTGCTTTGACGGCTTGACGACACGCATCTTCTAAAGTATGGTACTCTGCTATTTTTACTCGCACATATACCTCGTTCGGAAGTCCTTTAACGAAAGCTTCTTTCGTTTCCCAATCTATAGTATCTTGGATATCGGGGGATATGATGCCGTAGTCGCCTCTTTCTCCGTCCATTATTGCCAATCTAAGATTTCTAACGCGATCCATATAATGTAATATGTCTTCCCCGGGTCGTTGAAATATCGTTCCTAATTCCCCTTTATATTCGTTAAGAAATTTCTTTGGGCCGAATAGATCCTTTAATTTGTTTCCGAAATCGTTTAGACTCATTAATTCTGTGTCTTCGATGGCGAGGAGCGCGTGTCCACGGAGCTTATTTACTAACAATTTTACCAATTGAGGTTCTTGATATCTGGGAATCATATTTCGCGCGCGCTCACAAGCTCTTAAAAAGTGGAATACCGATGGTCGATATCCGTCAAACACTGGCACCGATTCGATCGCATCTTTTAGCTTAATTGGCTGGGTATGTCCACTCGGCTGGACCGTCTCTTGTTGCGTTGTCGGCGGCGATACGGGTGTTTTAGGTTCTTGTTTTGTTTTAAGTTCGAATAAGCCGCTTTGTAATTCGGCGAGTTTTGCACTCATATCGGGAAAGTTCGCATCCCATGCTTTAAGCTTTTCCGACAATGTCAAAACCATTTCTTCGTCCAACGATTCCACTACACTCGCCATTGTTTCTTAAATATTTGTTAAATATATATATTAATCAAGATAGACTAACTAAATATTAACGACAAGACATGACTGAACTCGGTGCAAAGGAATAAAGTTATGCTACACGAAATAACTGGTAACACAATACACAAAACATTAACTAAATTAAACGAGACTTACATAAATGCAAGTCACGTATAATCGAAACAATGATTATTGAAATTCGGTAACAATACAATCCACGCTATCGCATTAAAGTAGCACACGGTATTGACACACACAATATCATGAAACACAAAACAATATTACAAAACACTTCTAAATAAAATTATAGTGATTAACAATTAATTAGTTATTTCTACAACACGTTACTGTTGACATTAAACCAACGCCATACCAAAGAGACACGCGAGCGACCATGTTGAAAAATTCGTCGCGCGCACATACAAATAACAGCCAATGCAATACAATACAGCATCATAATAGCAATGTTAGGTACTAATAAAAAAAAAAAAAAAAAAAAACAAGAAAAAGGGGGAGAGAGTTAAGGAAACTATATATAATAAATAACAACTAACATAATTATAACATATTATACATATTATATTATATACAGGGATACAGTATTCGTACAAAGGAACAGATCCAAACGAAAATTATATATATAAAAAAATAAATAAATAGTATATATATGTAATATCGTGATATAATATATTTACAAGGAATGGATGATACAGATGTTAATCGGACAGAAAAAGACGATTGTTGTTCAACCTGAACTATTCACACCAAACGTACAGAAAACAGCACAACTAAATAATTAGATAACGACTCGACTTTCACCAAATGCAATCAACACTCTCTCGGCAACGCCACTCGCAAACTCCGTTTGTTGATTCCTTTTCTCCCGTCCCTTGGCAACCGCTCGTGGCCAAGATCACGTAGGTCTCCTCTTTCCAAAACTACGCGATCAAAAACAATCGCCTCGGCTCTCGCGACATTCCACGCGGTTCACCCGCCAACTCCCAGGCCTCTCACTCACGATACTACACTCTGTCATCCTGCAATAACATCTGCCCTCAGATGTTGCCTTCTATCTCTCTGTCATCAGATGCGTCACTTTCGGCGTTTATGACCCAAGGTTTCATAAAATCAGCAGTAGTTGATGACCGTTTTGGCCCCTCATGCTCTCCTACCTTCTCCACAATGTAGCGATCATTCCGCATTGCTCGCACTATCCGGTACGGACCCAAAAATCTTCCTCCCAGTTTTAATCCTGGGCCAAACTGCGTTCTCTTTATGGCCACCAACTCTCCACTTAGGTACTGTTTCGCACCTTTTCTTCTTTTGTTGTAGTGCCTCCGATTTTCCTCTTGAGTAGCAGCAATTTTCTTTTTCGCGTCCTCACGCAGTTCACGACGTTGCTCTTCGAATTCCACCACCCATTCTTCTTCAACCAATTTTCGGATCTGTGGGTCTTCTTTAGTTTGCATCTCGACCCCGACAAGTAGCTGGAAAGGAGTTTTTCCCGTGCTCCTGTTTAATGTAAAATTCAGGTATTTCTGTACTTGGTCGACATGTTTATACCAATCATCGGGTTTAGGGGCAGTCAGTTTACTTAGTAAAGGTATGAGTGTCCTGTTTACCCTCTCTACCTGCCCGTTCCCCCTCGGCGCCCCCGTCGTGACTAATAAATGCTTTATATTTTCTTCTTCGCAATACTCTTGGAACGCGTTGGATGTGAACGCTGTTCCCCGATCAGAGATAATTCGTCGTGGGTTCCCAAAAACAGCCGCTTGCTTCTTCAGTCGATCGATAACATCCGCGGTATCAGTAGATCTAGTAGGATAAAGCCACGTAAACTTCGTGAACGCATCCACTACTACAAAGATGTGTGCGTATCTTTTCTTTGTAGCTGTCATAGGGCCCGCATGGTCAATATGGTAAGTGTCTAACGGTGTGTCACCTTTGTCTAACGGATTTAGATATCCCTCTTGCTTGCCCAATTTTCGTTCGGCTAGGATACAATCGAGACAGTTAGATACCACATGCTCGACCTTTTTACGTAGCCCCTTAAACCAAAAGTCCTTCTTGACTATAGCTTCTGTTTTGGTGACCCCAAAATGCCCACGCTCGTGCGCCTGCCTGACTACCTGAACCTGCATAGCCTTCGGTACTACTATTAACACATCATCCTTACACTCTTTATACAAAATATTGTTCCTTATTACATACCCATCGACCTGATTGCACGTTGCGGCGTCTAAAATCCTACGGACTTCAACGTCCTTGTTCTGTGCACTTCTCAACCGTGCAATCAGCCCGTCTTCACTTTCCGTTACATACATAGTGCTCGGCAGGGGGTTTCTACTCAGAGCATCCACATGCTGCATGCTTTTACCTGGCCTATGACACACCTGATACTTAAACTCGTCTAGTAACAAGGCCCATCTGGCTACACGCGCACACAAATCTTTCTTTTTCATTGTCATAGCAAACGCTTGGCAATCCGTGACGATAGTAAACGGCATACCTAACAGATATATTCTAAACTTGTTCAACGCTTTTACAATTGCTAGTACTTCCAGTTCGTAACTGGTGTACTTTGCCTCGGCGGGAGTTGTTTTTCCGCTGGCAAAGTAGACCGGATGGAATTTTCCATCGTCCAGATCTAGTTGCATTAAAATTGCTCCGTAACCCTCTGCGGACGCGTCTGTATGCAACTCAGTCTCCGCGCCCATTCTATACAACTTTAACACTGGTTCGTTGACAAGCGCTGTTTTCAAGATTTCAAAGGCCTCTACTTCTCGATCGCCGAACTGAAATTTTACCTCCTTTTTCAACAAATCCGTCAAAGGCTTAGCAATCTTCGCGTATCCCCTAATAAATTTTCGAAAGTACCCCGTAAGTCCCAAAAAACTCTGAACCTTTTTAACAGATGTTGGCTTGGGAAAGTTTGCTACTGCCCTAGTTTTATGTGTAGACGGCCTTATGGTATTTTTTGAGACTATATACCCCAAATATTCAATTTCCTGCTGCAGAAAACGACATTTTCCCCAGTTTATAATTAGCCCATACTGCTCAGCTAACTCTATGACCATTTGCAAACGTTCCCACGCCTCCTCTAAATTCTTTGCAAGAATAATAATGTCATCCATATACACGATAACAATACCTTTACCTACTAGTTCCTTAAAGATCATCGAAATATACTTCTGAAACACAATGGGTGAAATCTTTAAACCAAACGGCAACTTCAAAAATTCATATTGCCCCGATGGCGTAACGAAAGATGTATATTTTCGGCTGTCTTTGTCTAAACACACGTGAAAAAAACCATTCTTTAAATCCAACGTTGTGAAAAACTGAGTACCTTGCAATGCATCTAAAATATCATCAATTAAAGGCAATGGGAAATGTGGACACTCAATAAGTTCATTAAGCTCGCGAAAATCAACACAGACTCTGATAGAACCATCTTTCTTTCTAACTACAACTATGGGACTTGCATATTCTGAGTTTGACGGTTTTATTGTACCTTCATTTGTCCATAATTCCATCAACTCGTCCACCTCTTTTTTCTCCGAAGGCGCCAATCTTCGCGGCCTTCGAACCACAGGTTTGTCACTCTTTAAAACGATTTTTGCCGTTATCCCAACGTCCCGCTTTTTCTCCGGCCTATACCCCCTAACGATATCGCGAATCGCTTCACGATAATGCGGTTCCCGTACGTGTGTTAGGTCTGTTTCGTCGGTCTGTTCTACCACGTTAACTCTAAACACATCCGGCACGTCTTTGTTAGTCTGTTCGTCAAGCCGCAAGAAAGTCACTTCGCCTCGTTTAACCCGTAACTCTACCTGATCCAGAAAATCAGTGCCTAACAACAGGCCGTGCTTCGTCAATATTTTGTTTGAAACAACGTGCAAAGTGATTGGCAGTTTACACCCATCAACCGTCATTACCTTGGTGAATTCACCCCAGGTCTCATTGCCAGCGGAACCAACACCGTCGAACTTAAGCGTGCATTTACCTAGGGGTGGTGACCCTAACCTCGCATACTCGTCTGATCGAATGAACGTGAGATCACTACCCGTATCCACTAGTGCCACAAACCTACAATCATCTATCGCCACTTCCTTCACATACTTCCCCTTTTCGGATCTTGACACTACGCAAGTCTCTTTCGGTCGTGCCGTACACCTCGCTGCAATATGTCCAAATCCGCTGCACTCGGAACACCTAACACCTTCTCCCCTCTCCGGACACTTAACACTTAGATGATCCTCACTACCGCAAATGAAGCATCTTCTTTTCTTCATTGCATCTACAGATTGACTGGGCTTCCCGTTCTTCTGGGTTTTAGCCGGCTTCACAATCGACTTTATTCTGCGACTCTTCTGCTCTTCGTACATCACTAACCTCTTCCTCAACTCTTTGATTGATGTAGCGCCGTACAATATAGCCTTATTGTTCTCGTCGTCTATTATTCCATCCACGATGTATTCCACCTTTGCTTCCTCCTCTATGTCCACATGGTTGGCTATTTCGAGCATGCGGTACATGTAAGCCAAACATGCTTCATCACTCTCCTTTTTTGTTTCTTCAAGTTTCTGATGTACTTGCCTACTGTTGACTTTCCTCGAAAATTCTTTCACTAGCCCCCTCTTCAACTCATGCCAAGTCCTGGCATGACACTCGAAGCTCGCAAATATTTTCGCTGATCCCTTCAGCAGCTTCCTCGCGTAGACTGCCTTCTGCCCATCCGACCACATGCACGTATCAGCGACTTCCTCGAACGACTCGAACCATCGTTCGACATTTTCACCTTTGTTGCCACTAAACGACTCTAATGCATCTTCGACGTCTCTAAAACTCAGTGTCGAACCAACACATGCCCTTCGACAATATTCATCACGGTCCTGATACACCCTTCGCGTACCTCTCTTGTATCCTCTTGCGTCTTTTTTGTCATCTTCATACTCACTTTCGTCGTCGCTTTCTTCTTCCGACGATATGTCATTACCATCCATGGCCGCTTGTAGCCGTGCGCGTAATTCTACTTTTCTTCCCGTCGTTTTTAAACCCAAACTAGCGAGGCGCTCCTTCAACTCCTTCGTATTCATTTTCTCAAAATTTTCATCTTCGTTACAATCACGCTCAGCTCTCTGTACATTTCCTAAATCTCGTTGACCGGTTAGCTCTTCACCGCCCGTCGATCCCTTAGGATACGATTGTCCAGCCCTACACGCCCGATTCAGCCTTGCAATCAGCACTGACCTCGCACCAGATATAGGGAGGTTCATTCGTGCGAGCTTACTCCTCAGCTCCTCCAGCGTCGAACCCTCTTCACCCGACAATCGTTCGTCCCCAACGTTTGCCATTTTTCACACTACACAAACTTAAACAGTCAACGATATCGTCTTTTATCGCACCGCATACCGGTAAATTCACAACTAGCTCGAATAGCTCTGTTAAACCGTTTCGTTTTCTGTCTTGTCCAATCCCGGACGAGCCCCCAAAAATGTAATATCGTGATATAATATATTTACAAGGAATGGGTGATACAGATGTTAATCGGACAGAAAAAGACGATTGTTGTTCAACCTGAACTATTCACACCAAACGTACAGAAAACAGCACAACTAAATAATCAGATAACGACTCGACTTTCACAAAATGCAATCAACACTCTCTCGGCAACGCCACTCGCAAACTCCGTTTGTTGATTCCTTTTCTCCCGTCCCTTGGCAATCGCTCGTGGCCAAGATCACGTAGGTCTCCTCTTTCCAAAACTACGCGATCAAAAACAAACGCCTCGGCTCTCGCGACATTCCACGCGGTTCACCCGCCAACTCCCAGGCCTCTCACTCACGATACTACATATATACATTAACTATTTTTATATGTGTGTACAGAACTGATGGCGAACTCATCAACCATTTTCTGAACGACGGATGGAAGAACATGAATAGCAATCCACACAGTGGAACTGTAAAGTATTTGTACGCCACTCACGAAACCAAACACTGATGCTACCCACCTGTAAACAAACAACATTTATAACTATGCATATAATTTTCACTTATGTTCATCACTATATATATATACACGCATGTTGTAAAGTAGGCGATATTTATAACATTCACTTCCATTGATAATGCAAGTGACTCATAAAAATAAGCCGTCATATTTACCATTGCACGCGCATATATGTATATATACTCGAAAACAAGGTACATTTGTGATATTTATTCCTATTGATGATATATACTTATATATTTATAACAATAAAACAAATCTCATTTATACTACTTACCAATACGTACGCATATATGTATATAATTACAATCCAAGTAGTATTCATAATATTTATTTTCACTGATAACAAGTACGTAAAACCTAAAATAAAACAAAGGTTTTAACAATAAAAAAAAACAAAAAAGAAAAAAGAAAAAGGGGAAGAAGAAAAAAGGAAAGAAGAAAAATATAACATTGTTAGGGAAGTGATACATTTACATTGTACATGAGAGTGTGTGTGTAAGGGCCAGAGGGCGTCAAGGTCTTAGTGGAGACAAAAGACTGTTGCCAGATGTTAGAAGAATCTAGGATAGTCGGTTGGCGACCAGCGTGCGTGCAAGACGTTCTTCAGAGAGTAATATAGATGTATAACTGTTGTGTGGGAAATGTAGGCAATAATTTGTATTCCCATATCCTCGAATTTCCTTAACAAATATATATAAATATAAAATTTTCTTTTTCTATAAAAGGTTATTCCTATTTCTGATAAACTCGAGAAATGAAAACATTATACCATGATACACTGACACAAAGATACACCACACAGAAGAAACTAATAGAGAACGCTTTAAGCTTGGCAAACTTACCGCCCGACGAATTTGCATACACCATAACCAAAACCCAGGACACATGGCTTTGATCGCAGGAGAAGCGGTCCATATAGTCAAATGCATTCCGGTACAAGTAAAGGTACGACATACAACAAAATGCTACTCGGAACTACCCGTTTGGCAAAGGAATCGCACCACAGGAACTCCGCCCGGACGTGCGCCAAACGTGGCGATATTCAGCACCATCGTCGTTGGCCACGAGCGGAATGTATACCCAAAAGACCTCGATGCACTACGGGACCACGTCATGTTCCCGGCAGAAAATCTGCAGTCTTGAACGCATTGGCCAGAGGAGCAACAGGAAAAACAATCGTCCCTGGAACAGTAAACATCCTGGGAATGATGGACAAAACACATTAACGACAATAGCGAAAAATACCGTATCAAGCTTATGGACTGGTTTTATGGAATTTGGAACTGTCAGTGCAGCAATATTTGGAATACTCGCAATATTTAAACTAATCAAGACAATAATATATATAGCCGCACACGGATACCAGTTACGTGAAACTTACGAATGCGGAATCGCCCTATAAGGAGCAATATGCGGCTCAGTCACCCACCCGCTACTATACCTCAAAAGAAGACGAAATATCGATGATCAAACAGCACAACCTCAAGGGATATCGATAACACCGGTAGTCACTCAACTACCAACGACATCTACGTCCGCCTTGAGCGAACTCAGAGATACCATCAGTCAAATTTCCTTTGGAAATTTGAACTCCAAGGGCGGGGATGTCACGTCCCGCGCTCCGCACGCGTCGTAACAAGAACAAGAAAACCATTCTATACAAAACACGCGAATAAGGATTTGAATGCACAAAGGAACACACGGCACTACGAAACGAAAGGAAGGATTAACAAAACGAGGGCGATTAACGGATCCAACCAATAAACAAAATACATATACACACAATTCTAAATAAACCAGGAAATAAGAATAACTACAAAAGGGGAAAATAATTGAAACGCCAGGAATATATATATATATATATAAATATATTTCAATCAATCAATTTGGAGAGTTACATATAAGTATAAACATATATGCCGAACATGTAATAACCTAGTAAATATTAGAGACAGTGCTTCCAATACTATGCAATAAATACAATATTATCAATTTATGAAATATAAGTATACATGAAGTCAAAAACTAATAGTTTAACGAATACATAAAACATACAATATTGTATTATTAAAGAAATGAAGGTTACATTGTCAGAAATATATATATGTGTGCGAATTCTATCAAACCGATAATCTAAGATACATACCTAAACTAGCCTACATTCCGGTAAAGAATTATAAAATAAGAACTATATTACGGAACATGCATGTCTATATATAAATATATAAATTATATTCTAAACTAAACTACTATTAATGTATGCGCATTCTACATTATTGATTCAAATCGATAATCTAAGATACATACTTAAAACTAGCCTACATTCCGGTAAAGGATAAATAAATAATTGACATTTCATTTCGTATGAATACTACACTGCCAGGAGAAATATGCATATGAATACGTATATATATATATATATATATATATATATATATATATATATATATATATATATATATATATGTATGTGGGCGCGTATGTTTTATATTATCGAATACTCTATAAAATAAACTACTCAAAACAATAAATAACGCAATCGAAGAATTACAAAACATTAGCCATATTAAAATGACACACAACATAAATATATATATATATATATATATATATATACGTATATTCACACGAACAATACTTTTGTCACTTTAAAACAATATTAATAAATAAATGTTCTAATTGCAGTAGAATAAGGAAAAACGAGCGGCAGACGGAAAATTACTTCGATATCAAGCAGAACTAAAGACCCTTCACTATAACTTTACTGATGACATTTATGAGCAGCCATGTTAGATTTACACGCGTATGGCGACAGGAATATTAGGGATTAATGGAAGTCAGTCGCGAGAAATAAATCATGAAAACACATTGTTAACACTTTTCTTTAATAAAATCTGTGCGCAACTACAAATGTAAAAAATATATATATGTCGGAGATGAAAGAACACCGGAGTCTGTAATTGAACAATTGTAGTTATTCAATCCGATTGTAATTGTTCGAGAGTTGTGATAATGAGCTTGGGCTCGAGGCGACAGCCAGTCGCCGAATGTGCGTATCTCAACAACCCTCTGGATGAGGATATATACATGGAGCAACCAGAACTCTTTAGAGTTCCAGGTAAAGACAGAACTAAATTTGTGTGTAAGCTCAAAAAGAGCCTGTATGGACTGAAGCAAGCTGGAAGAATGTGGTTTAGACACATCAATAGCATTTTAAGAGGTTGGAGTCTGAACCCATGCGTGAGTGGTCCATGCGTGTATGTGGATGCGTCTAAAAAATTTATTGTAGCTGTGTATGTGGACGACATCCTTGTGTTTGGGACGATTGAGTGAATTGAGATATTCAAAACTAGGATTAAGGACAAATTAGATGTTAGAATGCTAGGTGTAGACACTCAATTTCTGTCCATCCACCTGAGTAAGCCAAACAGCACCACTGTAGTATTCGATCAATCTGTACAGATAGGTCAAATGCTGGATCTGTTTGACATTACTCGTGAGGTTGGGGTGGTGGGAGTGTCGACACCGCTAGCTAGAGAATGTGAGGCTGGTTTTGATATTGAACGTGATGAGCCTTTCGACAGTAAATTATATGAACAAGCTGTGGGGCACATAATGTATGTAGCTACTGTAAGTCGTCCTGATGTTGCGTGTGCAATAGGGAAACTAAGCCAAAGATGCGCGAATCCGACTGTATCCGATTGGAAAGCAGTGAAGCGGGTATTCAGATATTTACTAAAGACCAAAGACTTGAAGTTAGTATACCAAAGGACCGGGCAACCTCTGAAGGTGTTTTGCGACTCGGATTTTGCGGGTTGTACGGTAGACAGGAAATCCAGGAGCGGGTATGTGTTCATACTCGCTGGTGGTGCGATATCCTGGCTATCCAAAAAACAACCGATTATAGCTCAATCGACGTGCGACGCGGAATTTGTGGCAATGCAGGAAGCAGCAAGGGAAACAGTGTGGATTTCTTTACTGTTAAAGGAATTGGGTCAACTGTCGTATTGCCCTCGCCACTGCAAGATATTCTGCGATAATATCGGAGCTATTTCATGGTCAAAGGACGAAATAGTTGCTGAGAGTTCTAAGCACGTCCAAGTGCGTTACTTTTACGTTAAGAACTGCGTATCGAGGGGGATACTAGATTATACTTATGTACCTAGTCCTGAGAATGTGGCTGACATTCTCACCAAAGGCCTAAATAGGATTAAGACTCAGCAATTTACCAAAGCTATGGGGCTTGTAGAAACTAGCGATCAAAGGGGAGTGTTGAGAAATGTTAAGTTGGTACGATCGCTGCTTACTACAAGCTAAGTTGGTACGACTTCTAACGACGCTCTTTTGTCTTAGAAGTCGACCACGTTGTTCTATTGACTTGGAGATTCCTGTGTGGTAAGACGTGTTATAAGACTGAAATATATTGGAGAAAACGAATCTAAGTGAACCGTTATTTTATAAACCCAAAACCTTATTAAATAACAATCAAAGCCATGTGTCCTGGGTTTTGGTTATGGTGTATGCAAATTCGTCGGGCGGTAAGTTTGCCAAGCTTAAAGCGTTCTCTATTAGTTTCTTCTGTGTGGTGTATCTTTGCGTCAGTGTATCATGGTATAATGTTTTCATTTCTCGAGTTTATCAGAAATAGGAATAACCTTTTATAGAAAAAGAAAATTTTATATTTATATATATTATATTTTTTTCTTTCCTTTTTTTTCTTCTTTTTTTTTCTTCTTCCCCTTTTTCTTTTTTTTTGTTTTTTTTTTTTATTGTTAATACCTTTGTTTTATTTTAGGTTTTACGTACTTGTTATCAGTGAAAATAAATATTATGAATACTACTTGGATTGGAATTATATACATATATGCGTACAAAATCCATTTCTACATGTTAGATATAATAATATAACAATACTACGTAGATTAATACATAATAAAATATCCTTTTACTCCGGTTATATTTATTACTAACTCTCAATTAATCTATCTTAATTATTTTCTAACCGCTTTCTATATTTATCAGCTATTTTATTTCTTCTTGTTAATCTGCGAAATCTATGCATGTACACTTCCTTGTATGGTGATTGATTGTTCACGAGGTAAGTTGCACTTTCACTGTTTTCGTTATTCGTTGAACTAACACGTTTTACATTCAAACAGTAATTGGAACACTCGTAATAAACTTCTTTTCTTTTTCCAAGTTTCCGCTATCTGTGTCATTCGACGAACAGTGCCACGCCTCCACAGCACCGTTATAACATTTAGCGATGCTGCTCTTTGCATTAAGGCAATTGAAGTTAATTCGTTCGTTTATTTTCAGCTGGTACATGGTGTTCCGCAAGCAGGGAGCCATAACCTATTTTGCATGTAGACCTTCTTGTATGATGATTACTTGTTTACAAGGTAACTTTCACTTCCCCTCTTTTAATTATTTATTGAATCGACATGTTGTATATTCAAACAATAATTGGAGTACACATAATAATTTTCCCTTTTTCTTTTTAGGTTTTCGCTATCTGTATTATTCGACGAACAGTGTTACACCTCCTTTTGATTTATCCATAATATAATTATAACATTTAGTAACCTTGTATTTTGCACCGAGACAACTGAAACTAATTTATTCACTTATTTTAGGTAGCTGTCATACATTGTGTTCCACGAACAACGATCCATAACCTATACTTGCACGTACACTTTCTTGTATGTTGATCACTTGTTCACAAGGTAACTTTCACTTTCACTAGTTAATTGTTCATTGAGTTAACACGTTTTATATTTAAGCAATAATTGACACACGTATAATAATTTTCCTTTTTCCTTTTAGGTGTTCGATATCTGTATTATTCGACGAACAGCACTATAACATATACTACCGCACTACGTTGCCCACTGAAATCGCTTTATTCATTGCTTATTTCGATTATGCGCTAGTTTTAACTTGTTTAAATGCACCGTTCGCGGAATCCCTTTTACTTCGATCTTGACGTTTTGGTTCTGCAAGATTTCTAGCACTTTGTATGGTCCAGTATATTGATCGGAGAATTTTCCTTTACTGGGTTCTTTTAGTAAATATATCGAATCTCCTACTTTAAAATCTTGGGGGTTGATTCGTCGGTCGTAATATTCTTTTGATCTTAGTTTGGATTTTATCAAATTTTCTCTTGCCATTCGTTGTACGGTGTTAATTTTATCGAACAGATCTTCGAGATATTCTGCGTAAGTTGGTTCCATGTTCTCTTCGATTATTACTTCACCAGTAGGTTCTCTGGCTAGATGTCCAAAAACTAATTCGTGCGGGGAGAATTTCGTTCCTTCGTGTACAGAGGTATTATAGGAAAACATAGCTAATTCTACCCATTCGTCCCAATTTTTGGAATTTTCAATGTATAATTTGAGATATTCTATCAGCACGTGGTGAGATCTTTCGATTGAACCGTTACTTTGTGGATGATATGCCGTCGTGGTATATTGTTTGATGCGGAATCTCTTTGCTACTTTCTTCATTAGTGAGGATGTAAAGTTCGTTCCTTGATCAGTGAGAATAGCTCTCGGTGACCCGAAACGACAAATAAATCGCTTTACAAAAACGTCCGCTATCTCCGCTGAAGAGATTCCTCCTAGTGGAATCCCAATTGAGTATTTTGTTAATAAGTCTTGGATAGTTGATATATATTCGTTTCCCTTTTGGGTTTTTGGTAATGGACCTATAATATCCATACTAACCTTATCGAACGCTTTACCTGGTGTGTCTGTAAGTACCATTGGTTGCTTTGCTTTTATTCTTGTGAGTTTCTTCAATTGGCATTCCTTACATGTTATTACGTAATCTTGAATTTCCTTTTTCATATTTTCCCAATAGTAATGTTGTCGTATTCTTTGATAAGTTTTTGTTATTCCTTTGTGTCCTGCTACGCTTGATTCATGTTTTTCTCGTATTATGTTGTTCCGCGCTTCCACAGATGGGGTAATTACTTCCCCAGTGCAAATGGTGATGGTTAAGGTTTTTTCCATAAATATTTCCTTTAATTTTCTGATTGTATATCGCCAGGGTATTTCCTCCAAGTTTCCTTTGCTAATGCTGAACGAAGTTAACTGTTTTTCATTTACTGCGTCTAATAGAGATCTTAGCGAGTTTAATAAATTTTCTGGTGTTATTGGAATATTTCTATTTTCCTTTATCGGTAGGAATACAATGTATTTTCCAGAATCGTAATTCAATCTTGCTTTTTCTAACATTAAATCTTCATAACGAGGTAATTTTCCCGTTTCCTTCATTTCTAAGGCTCCTTTATCTATCGGATTGCCATGTATATCTATAAATACTACTTTATGGTCATTTACTCTCGCAATTGAGTCTCGGGTTTCTGAAATTCTTAGTTCCGCAATTATCGTAGGTCTCGTGTCCTTTTCTCGTTGTTGAATTAGTTCTGGAATTACAGTGGAGGTCTCTTTTTCGCTTGTTGTATCCGTGCCTTCTTTTTCTCGATTGGTTATTTCTCTATCTGTACTTACATCGATTTCTGCTAATGCTTGGTCTAAATATTTTATGGGGGTTTCTTCTATTGTAAAATGTTTTCGGGTAAAACCCTTTCCTTGATTTTTAGAATCACTGGATTGAGGCAAGACGTGTGGTTTAGCTTCGAATATGGGAGAGTCTTCGGTTGACGTATCTATTTCGAATCTTTTTGAGACAGGATAGCGAATCGGTGAGACTTCCTCTCTCTTTCTGATTGGTAAACAAACTTCCGGAGGGTTCCTAGATAATGCGTCTGCGTTTGCGTTCGCCCTGCCTTCTTTGTATACAATATCAAATTCGAAGTCCGATAACTTTAATTTCCATTTCCAAATTCTTGAAGTAGGATCTTTGATAGAATGCATCCACACTAAAGGTTTATGATCGGTTACGATGGTAAACTTTCTTCCGTAAAGATACGGTCGGAAGTGCATTGCGCTGTAAACAATTGCCAGACACTCCTTTTCTATGGTAGAGTAGTTTTGTTCGGCGGGATTTAATAGCCTTGAGGCATACGCAATCGGCAAATCCTTTCCGATTGGCCCTTGACTCAGTACACCGCTTATTGCATATCCTGATGCGTCTGTAGTAAGGTTAAAGGGTTTAGAAAAGTCTGGATATTGCAGGATGGGTTTCGTCACTAACGCTGTCTTTAAATTATTGAATGCGTTTTCTTGATTTTCTGTCCATTTAAAGGGAGTGTCTTTCTTTAATAGTTGTGTCAATGGTTTCGCGACCTTGGGGAAATCGGGGTATAAATCTTCTGTAATATCCTGCTAGTCCCAGAAATTGTTTGATATTTTTCGCCCTCTTTGGTCGTGGAAATTTTGATACGGCTTCGACTTTCTTTGGGTCGGGTTTCACGCCATCCTCACTAATTATATGTCCTAAATAATTCACCTCGTGTCGTAAAAATTCGCACTTATCAGGTTGTAATCGTAATTTAGCTTTCCTCAGTCTTTCCATTAATTTATTAAATTTAATTTCGTGTTCTTGGAGAGACGTGGAATAAATCGCTATGTCATCCAGATAGACGAATAGTTCTATTCCTTGCAGACCAGATAATATTGAATTCATCAAACGTTGAAATGTTGCTGGGGCATCTTTTAATCCAAAGGGCATTCTTTTGAATTGAAAATGCCCGTATGGTGTCGAAAATGCAGTTTTGTGGGCATCTTCCTGTGACATACAGATCTGGTGAAAGCCCGATGCCAAGTCAAACGTGGAAAAATATTTTGCACTTCCTAATTGATCCAATATTTCTGTAATGTTGGGTAGTGGGAAGGCATCGCCAATCGTTTTATCGTTCAATTTTCTATAATCGATGACTAATCTCCAGCGCTTATTTCCTTGCGAATCGGGTTTTTGGGCACAATCCATAACGGGGAGTTATATGGAGATATTGATGGTTCCACTACGTCCGTATCTAGTAGTTCTTAGACCTGTCGATTTATTTCTTCTCGATGTATTGGTGGATATCGATACTGTTTAGTATTGATGGGTATATTATCCGTTGTAATTATCCTATGTTCCAGAACTTCGGTTGCTTCCAATGTATCTCCTGGAATATGAAACCTATCTTGATTATTACGAATCAATTTTCTAGCATTTTCCTTTTCTTCTTCGTTCAAATGTTCGAGTCGTAGTAACTCATTTATTTTATCGTATCTACTTTCCTCCGATCTTAGAACTGTATTGCACGCTGTCCTAGGAAGCGGGGGGCGGGGGGGGGGGGATTTTCAAATTCTTTAATTACCATCGTTGGTGTTGTAAATACGTAATCTCTCGAAGTAGTATTTATTACTCTTATGTAACCTTTTCCTTTATGATTCCTCACAACTGCATTACCAACATAGATTCCCTTGTTCGGCTCGATTCTTGGAATAAATCCCTCTTTTATCTCTGGATTAGCGATATTAATCGAACACGTTATTGAACTTCGCTTCGGTATAATTATTTTTTCTTTAGTATCGAAGGGAATATAAATATTTCCCCATCTGATATGTTTTCCCTCATAATCTAAACGAGCCTTACAACCTGCAAAAAATTCGGATCCTAGGATTCCGTCTTGATCAATTAGCAATGAATCATCGACTACATGAAAAACAACCGGATGGCCCGCAACCTGTATTACCGTCTGCCCTAAGAAGACCAGGCTCGTTGCCGTAATTCCTCGCACTTCGATTGATTCCTTTTCGTCGATGATGGCTGAATCGAGTATAGCAGGTTTCTTGATAATGTTGATTTCCGATCCAGAGTCTAATAATAAACTCGTCTTAGTCTTTAGATCTGGGGAAACTATTCGTGCAGTTGGGGTCGTTGGGGAATCGTTAAATTTTATTGAAATAATTCGGAGAGGTCGCCTTCCGAATCTGAATTCAACTCCTGATGATTTTCCTTCGCCGGTTGCTTGTGCTTCACTCTTTTCCTTTTGCCTTGAGATTCTGGATTCTCTGTCTGTGACCTCGTTTGGTTGTGGGATGACTCCCCCACAATATTTAGTGGTTGTTCGTTCGATCTTATGGTCGGCATTGCGTTCGCTCTGTCTCTCGTTATGGGTGGTGGAGTCGATCTCGCGGGGGTTGCTGTCCTTGTTGTGTTTGTTGCCGTCGGCGCCGGTCACCTGGTTGCCGCCTGTACTCTTGGGCGATTCGGCGTATCGTTCCTTCGTGGCTCGCCCCATTCTCCCGAAGGACGTGTTTGGTTTCCCGATGGTCTCGAAGCATAGGGTACGATTAATCCGGCATCTACTCGGGCTTTAAATTTGTAACAGTCTTTCACTAGATGCCCGGGTTTTTTGCAATAGTTACACGTGATATTTTGTCTTGTAGAATTCAAAAAATTCTGCGATGGAGGTAGCGATCTTCGATCTTGGCGGTTGTTCCTGATATTGTTGTTAGTGTTCGAAGGATGTGCGTTGTCGCGTCTGTAATAGTTCGAGGGTGTCGGTCGTTGGGGTCGCGTTCTATCGGTTATTTGTTTCAATTCGTGTGTTGCTTTGACGGCTTGACGACACGCATCTTCTAAAGTATGGTACCCTGCTATTTTTACTCGCACATATACCTCGTTCGGAAGTCCTTTAACGAAAGCTTCTTTCGTTTCCCAATCTATAGTATCTTGGATATCGGGGGATATGATGCCGTAGTCGCCTCTTTCTCCGTCCATTATTGCCAATCTAAGATTTCTAACGCGATCCATATAATGTAATATGTCTTCCCCGGGTCGTTGAAATATCGTTCCTAATTCCCCTTTATATTCGTTAAGAAATTTCTTTGGGCCGAATAGATCCTTTAATTTGTTTCCGAAATCGTTTAGACTCATTAATTCTGTGTCTTCGATGGCGAGGAGCGCGTGTCCACGGAGCTTATTTACTAACAATTTTACCAATTGAGGTTCTTGATATCTGGGAATCATATTTCGCGCGCGCTCACAAGCTCTTAAAAAGTGGAATACCGATGGTCGATATCCGTCAAACACTGGCACCGATTCGATCGCATCTTTTAGCTTAATTGGCTGGGTATGTCCACTCGGCTGGACCGTCTCTTGTTGCGTTGTCGGCGGCGATACGGGTGTTTTAGGTTCTTGTTTTGTTTTAAGTTCGAATAAGCCGCTTTGTAATTCGGCGAGTTTTGCACTCATATCGGGAAAGTTCGCATCCCATGCTTTAAGCTTTTCCGACAATGTCAAAACCATTTCTTCGTCCAACGATTCCACTACACTCGCCATTGTTTCTTAAATATTTGTTAAATATATATATTAATCAAGATAGACTAACTAAATATTAACGACAAGACATGACTGAACTCGGTGCAAAGGAATAAAGTTATGCTACACGAAATAACTGGTAACACAATACACAAAACATTAACTAAATTAAACGAGACTTACATAAATGCAAGTCACGTATAATCGAAACAATGATTATTGAAATTCGGTAACAATACAATCCACGCTATCGCATTAAAGTAGCACACGGTATTGACACACACAATATCATGAAACACAAAACAATATTACAAAACACTTCTAAATAAAATTATAGTGATTAACAATTAATTAGTTATTTCAACAACACGTTACTGTTGACATTAAACCAACGCCATACCAAAGAGACACGCGAGCGACCATGTTGAAAAATTCGTCGCGCGCACATACAAATAACAGCCAATGCAATACAATACAGCATCATAATAGCAATGTTAGGTACTAATAAAAAAAAAAAAAAAAAACAAGAAAAAGGGGGAGAGAGTTAAGGAAACTATATATAATAAATAACAACTAACATAATTATAACATATTATACATATTATATTATATACAGGGATACAGTATTCGTACAAAGGAACAGATCCAAACGAAAATTATATATATAAAAAAATAAATAAATAGTATATATATGTAATATCGTGATATAATATATTTACAAGGAATGGATGATACAGATGTTAATCGGACAGAAAAAGACGATTGTTGTTCAACCTGAACTATTCACACCAAACGTACAGAAAACAGCACAACTAAATAATTAGATAACGACTCGACTTTCACCAAATGCAATCAACACTCTCTCGGCAACGCCACTCGCAAACTCCGTTTGTTGATTCCTTTTCTCCCGTCCCTTGGCAACCGCTCGTGGCCAAGATCACGTAGGTCTCCTCTTTCCAAAACTACGCGATCAAAAACAATCGCCTCGGCTCTCGCGACATTCCACGCGGTTCACCCGCCAACTCCCAGGCCTCTCACTCACGATACTACACTCTGTCATCCTGCAATAACATCTGCCCTCAGATGTTGCCTTCTATCTCTCTGTCATCAGATGCGTCACTTTCGGCGTTTATGACCCAAGGTTTCATAAAATCAGCAGTAGTTGATGACCGTTTTGGCCCCTCATGCTCTCCTACCTTCTCCACAATGTAGCGATCATTCCGCATTGCTCGCACTATCCGGTACGGACCCAAAAATCTTCCTCCCAGTTTTAATCCTGGGCCAAACTGCGTTCTCTTTATGGCCACCAACTCTCCACTTAGGTACTGT
This sequence comes from Bombus vancouverensis nearcticus, assembly GCF_051014615.1. Classification (NCBI taxonomy): domain Eukaryota; kingdom Metazoa; phylum Arthropoda; class Insecta; order Hymenoptera; family Apidae; genus Bombus; species Bombus vancouverensis. Next base: position 270,905 of record NW_027468947.1, read on the forward strand.
TTCGCACCTTTTCTTCTTTTGTTGTAGTGCCTCCGATTTTCCTCTTGAGTAGCAGCAATTTTCTTTTTCGCGTCCTCACGCAGTTCACGACGTTGCTCTTCGAATTCCACCACCCATTCTTCTTCAACCAATTTTCGGATCTGTGGGTCTTCTTTAGTTTGCATCTCGACCCCGACAAGTAGCTGGAAAGGAGTTTTTCCCGTGCTCCTGTTTAATGTAAAATTCAGGTATTTCTGTACTTGGTCGACATGTTTATACCAATCATCGGGTTTAGGGGCAGTCAGTTTACTTAGTAAAGGTATGAGTGTCCTGTTTACCCTCTCTACCTGCCCGTTCCCCCTCGGCGCCCCCGTCGTGACTAATAAATGCTTTATATTTTCTTCTTCGCAATACTCTTGGAACGCGTTGGATGTGAACGCTGTTCCCCGATCAGAGATAATTCGTCGTGGGTTCCCAAAAACAGCCGCTTGCTTCTTCAGTCGATCGATAACATCCGCGGTATCAGTAGATCTAGTAGGATAAAGCCACGTAAACTTCGTGAACGCATCCACTACTACAAAGATGTGTGCGTATCTTTTCTTTGTAGCTGTCATAGGGCCCGCATGGTCAATATGGTAAGTGTCTAACGGTGTGTCACCTTTGTCTAACGGATTTAGATATCCCTCTTGCTTGCCCAATTTTTGTTCGGCTAGGATACAATCGAGACAGTTAGATACCACATGCTCGACCTTTTCACGTAGCCCCTTAAACCAAAAGTCCTTCTTGACTATAGCTTCTGTTTTGGTGACCCCAAAATGCCCACGCTCGTGCGCCTGCCTGACTACCTGAACCTGCATAGCCTTCGGTACTACTATTAACACATCATCCTTACACTCTTTATACAAAATATTGTTCCTTATTACATACCCATCGACCTGATTGCACGTTGCGGCGTCTAAAATCCTACGGACTTCAACGTCCTTGTTCTGTGCACTTCTCAACCGTGCAATCAGCCCGTCTTCACTTTCCGTTACATACATAGTGCTCGGCAGGGGGTTTCTACTCAGAGCATCCACATGCTGCATGCTTTTACCTGGCCTATGACACACCTGATACTTAAACTCGTCTAGTAACAAGGCCCATCTGGCTACACGCGCACACAAATCTTTCTTTTTCATTGTCATAGCAAACGCTTGGCAATCCGTGACGATAGTAAACGGCATACCTAACAGATATATTCTAAACTTGTTCAACGCTTTTACAATTGCTAGTACTTCCAGTTCGTAACTGGTGTACTTTGCCTCGGCGGGAGTTGTTTTTCCGCTGGCAAAGTAGACCGGATGGAATTTTCCATCGTCCAGATCTAGTTGCGTTAAAATTGCTCCGTAACCCTCTGCGGACGCGTCTGTATGCAACTCAGTCTCCGCGCCCATTCTATACAACTTTAACACTGGTTCGTTGACAAGCGCTGTTTTCAAGATTTCAAAGGCCTCTACTTCTCGATCGCCGAACTGAAATTTTACCTCCTTTTTCAACAAATCCGTCAAAGGCTTAGCAATCTTCGCGTATCCCCTAATAAATTTTCGAAAGTACCCCGTAAGTCCCAAAAAACTCTGAACCTTTTTAACAGATGTTGGCTTGGGAAAGTTTGCTACTGCCCTAGTTTTATGTGTAGACGGCCTTATGGTATTTTTTGAGACTATATACCCCAAATATTCAATTTCCTGCTGCAGAAAACGACATTTTCCCCAGTTTATAATTAGCCCATACTGCTCAGCTAACTCTATGACCATATGCAAACGTTCCCACGCCTCCTCTAAATTCTTTGCAAGAATAATAATGTCATCCATATACACGATAACAATACCTTTACCTACTAGTTCCTTAAAGATCATCGAAATATACTTCTGAAACACAATGGGTGAAATCTTTAAACCAAACGGCAACTTCAAAAATTCATATTGCCCCGATGGCGTAACGAAAGATGTATATTTTCGGCTGTCTTTGTCTAAACACACGTGAAAAAAACCATTCTTTAAATCCAACGTTGTGAAAAACTGAGTACCTTGCAATGCATCTAAAATATCATCAATTAAAGGCAATGGGAAATGTGGACACTCAATAAGTTCATTAAGCTCGCGAAAATCAACACAGACTCTGATAGAACCATCTTTCTTTCTAACTACAACTATGGGACTTGCATATTCTGAGTTTGACGGTTTTATTGTACCTTCATTTGTCCATAATTCCATCAACTCGTCCACCTCTTTTTTCTCCGAAGGCGCCAATCTTCGCGGCCTTCGAACCACAGGTTTGTCACTCTTTAAAACGATTTTTGCCGTTATCCCAACGTCCCGCTTTTTCTCCGGCCTATACCCCCTAACGATATCGCGAATCGCTTCACGATAATGCGGTTCCCGTACGTGTGTTAGGTCTGTTTCGTCGGTCTGTTCTACCACGTTAACTCTAAACACATCCGGCACGTCTTTGTTAGTCTGTTCGTCAAGCCGCAAGAAAGTCACTTCGCCTCGTTTAACCCGTAACTCTACCTGATCCAGAAAATCAGTGCCTAACAACAGGCCGTGCTTCGTCAATATTTTGTTTGAAACAACGTGCAAAGTGATTGGCAGTTTACACCCATCAACCGTCATTACCTTGGTGAATTCACCCCAGGTCTCATTGCCAGCGGAACCAACACCGTCGAACTTAAGCGTGCATTTACCTAGGGGTGGTGACCCTAACCTCGCATACTCGTCTGATCGAATGAACGTGAGATCACTACCCGTATCCACTAGTGCCACAAACCTACAATCATCTATCGCCACTTCCTTCACATACTTCCCCTTTTCGGATCTTGACACTACGCAAGTCTCTTTCGGTCGTGCCGTACACCTCGCTGCAATATGTCCAAATCCGCTGCACTCGGAACACCTAACACCTTCTCCCCTCTCCGGACACTTAACACTTAGATGATCCTCACTACCGCAAATGAAGCATCTTCTTTTCTTCATTGCATCTACAGATTGACTGGGCTTCCCGTTCTTCTGGGTTTTAGCCGGCTTCACAATCGACTTTATTCTGCGACTCTTCTGCTCTTCGTACATCACTAACCTCTTCCTCAACTCTTTGATTGATGTAGCGCCGTACAATATAGCCTTATTGTTCTCGTCGTCTATTATTCCATCCACGATGTATTCCACCTTTGCTTCCTCCTCTATGTCCACATGGTTGGCTATTTCGAGCATGCGGTACATGTAAGCCAAACATGCTTCATCACTCTCCTTTTTTGTTTCTTCAAGTTTCTGATGTACTTGCCTACTGTTGACTTTCCTCGAAAATTCTTTCACTAGCCCCCTCTTCAACTCATGCCAAGTCCTGGCATGACACTCGAAGCTCGCAAATATTTTCGCTGTTCCCTTCAGCAGCTTCCTCGCGTAGACTGCCTTCTGCCCATCCGACCACATGCACGTATCAGCGACTTCCTCGAACGACTCGAACCATCGTTCGACATTTTCACCTTTGTTGCCACTAAACGACTCTAATGCATCTTCGACGTCTCTAAAACTCAGTGTCGAACCAACACATGCCCTTCGACAATATTCATCACGGTCCTGATACACCCTTCGCGTACCTCTCTTGTATCCTCTTGCGTCTTTTTTGTCATCTTCATACTCACTTTCGTCGTCGCTTTCTTCTTCCGACGATATGTCATTACCATCCATGGCCGCTTGTAGCCGTGCGCGTAATTCTACTTTTCTTCCCGTCGTTTTTAAACCCAAACTAGCGAGGCGCTCCTTCAACTCCTTCGTATTCATTTTCTCAAAATTTTCATCTTCGTTACAATCACGCTCAGCTCTCTGTACATTTCCTAAATCTCGTTGACCGGTTAGCTCTTCACCGCCCGTCGATCCCTTAGGATACGATTGTCCAGCCCTACACGCCCGATTCAGCCTTGCAATCAGCACTGACCTCGCACCAGATATAGGGAGGTTCATTCGTGCGAGCTTACTCCTCAGCTCCTCCAGCGTCGAACCCTCTTCACCCGACAATCGTTCGTCCCCAACGTTTGCCATTTTTCACACTACACAAACTTAAACAGTCAACGATATCGTCTTTTATCGCACCGCATACCGGTAAATTCACAACTAGCTCGAATAGCTCTGTTAAACCGTTTCGTTTTCTGTCTTGTCCAATCCCGGACGAGCCCCCAAAAATGTAATATCGTGATATAATATATTTACAAGGAATGGGTGATACAGATGTTAATCGGACAGAAAAAGACGATTGTTGTTCAACCTGAACTATTCACACCAAACGTACAGAAAACAGCACAACTAAATAATCAGATAACGACTCGACTTTCACAAAATGCAATCAACACTCTCTCGGCAACGCCACTCGCAAACTCCGTTTGTTGATTCCTTTTCTCCCGTCCCTTGGCAATCGCTCGTGGCCAAGATCACGTAGGTCTCCTCTTTCCAAAACTACGCGATCAAAAACAAACGCCTCGGCTCTCGCGACATTCCACGCGGTTCACCCGCCAACTCCCAGGCCTCTCACTCACGATACTACATATATACATTAACTATTTTTATATGTGTGTACAGAACTGATGGCGAACTCATCAACCATTTTCTGAACGACGGATGGAAGAACATGAATAGCAATCCACACAGTGGAACTGTAAAGTATTTGTACGCCACTCACGAAACCAAACACTGATGCTATCCACCTGTAAACAAACAACATTTATAACTATGCATATAATTTTCACTTATGTTCATCACTATATATATATATACACGCATGTTGTAAAGTAGGCGATATTTATAACATTCACTTCCATTGATAATGCAAGTGACTCATAAAAATAAGCCGTCATATTTACCATTGCACGCGCATATATGTATATATACTCGAAAACAAGGTACATTTGTGATATTTATTCCTATTGATGATATATACTTATATATTTATAACAATAAAACAAATCTCATTTATACTACTTACCAATACGTACGCATATATGTATATAATTACAATCCAAGTAGTATTCATAATATTTATTTTCACTGATAACAAGTACGTAAAACCTAAAATAAAACAAAGGTTTTAACAATAAAAAAAAACAAAAAAAAAAAAAAGAAAAAGGGGAAGAAGAAAAAAGGAAAGAAGAAAAATATAACATTGTTAGGGAAGTGATACATTTACATTGTACATGAGAGTGTGTGTGTAAGGGCCAGAGGGCGTCAAGGTCTTAGTGGAGACAAAAGACTGTTGCCAGATGTTAGAAGAATCTAGGATAGTCGGTTGGCGACCAGCGTGCGTGCAAGACGTTCTTCAGAGAGTAATATAGATGTATAACTGTTGTGTGGGAAATGTAGGCAATAATTTGTATTCCCATATCCTCGAATTTCCTTAACAAATATATATAAATATAAAATTTTCTTTTTCTATAAAAGGTTATTCCTATTTCTGATAAATTCGAGAAATGAAAACATTATACCATGATACACTGACACAAAGATACACCACACAGAAGAAACTAATAGAGAACGCTTTAAGCTTGGCAAACTTACCGCCCGACGAATTTGCGTACACCATAACCAAAACCCAGGACACATGGCTTTGATCGCAGGAGAAGCGGTCCATATAGTCAAATGCATTCCGGTACAAGTAAAGGTACGACATACAACAAAATGCTACTCGGAACTACCCGTTTGGCAAAGGAATCGCACCAGAGGAACTCCGCCCGGACGTGCGCCAAACGTGGCGATATTCAGCACCATCGTCGTTGGCCACGAGCGGAATGTATACCCAAAAGACCTCGATGCACTACGGGACCACGTCATGTTCCCGGCAGAAAATCTGCAGTCTTGAACGCATTGGCCAGAGGAGCAACAGGAAAAACAATCGTCCCTGGAACAGTAAACATCCTGGGAATGATGGACAAAACACATTAACGACAATAGCGAAAAATACCGTATCAAGCTTATGGACTGGTTTTATGGAATTTGGAACTGTCAGTGCAGCAATATTTGGAATACTCGCAATATTTAAACTAATCAAGACAATAATATATATAGCCGCACACGGATACCAGTTACGTGAAACTTACGAATGCGGAATCGCCCTATAAGGAGCAATATGCGGCTCAGTCACCCACCCGCTACTATACCTCAAAAGAAGACGAAATATCGATGATCAAACAGCACAACCTCAAGGGATATCGATAACACCGGTAGTCACTCAACTACCAACGACATCTACGTCCGCCTTGAGCGAACTCAGAGATACCATCAGTCAAATTTCCTTTGGAAATTTGAACTTCAAGGGCGGGGATGTCACGTCCCGCGCTCCGCACGCGTCGTAACAAGAACAAGAAAACCATTCTATACAAAACACGCGAATAAGGATTTGAATGCACAAAGGAACACACGGCACTACGAAACGAAAGGAAGGATTAACAAAACGAGGGCGATTAACGGATCCAACCAATAAACAAAATACATATACACACAATTCTAAATAAACCAGGAAATAAGAATAACTACAAAAGGGGAAAATAATTGAAACGCCAGGAATATATATATATATATATATAAATATATTTCAATCAATCAATTTGGAGAGTTACATATAAGTATAAACATATATGCCGAACATGTAATAACCTAGTAAATATTAGAGACAGTGCTTCCAATACTATGCAATAAATACAATATTATCAATTTATGAAATATAAGTATACATGAAGTCAAAAACTAATAGTTTAACGAATACATAAAACATACAATATTGTATTATTAAAGAAATGAAGGTTACATTGTCAGAAATATATATATGTGTGCGAATTCTATCAAACCGATAATCTAAGATACATACCTAAACTAGCCTACATTCCGGTAAAGAATTATAAAATAAGAACTATATTACGGAACATGCATGTCTATATATAAATATATAAATTATATTCTAAACTAAACTACTATTAATGTATGCGCATTCTACATTATTGATTCAAATCGATAATCTAAGATACATACTTAAAACTAGCCTACATTCCGGTAAAGGATAAATAAATAATTGACATTTCATTTCGTATGAATACTACACTGCCAGGAGAAATATGCATATGAATACGTATATATATATATATATATATATGTATGTGGGCGCGTATGTTTTATATTATCGAATACTCTATAAAATAAACTACTCAAAACAATAAATAACGCAATGAATTACAAAACATTAGCCATATTAAAATGACACACAACATAAATATATATATATATATATATATATATATATATATATATATATATATATATACGTATATTCACACGAACAATACTTTTGTCACTTTAAAACAATATTAATAAATAAATGTTCTAATTGCGGTAGAATAAGGAAAAACGAGCGGCAGACGGAAAATTACTTCGATATCAAGCAGAACTAAAGACCCTTCACTATAACTTTACTGATGACATTTATGAGCAGCCATGTTAGATTTACACGCGTATGGCGACAGGAATATTAGGGATTAATGGAAGTCAGTCGCGAGAAATAAATCATGAAAACACATTGTTAACACTTTTCTTTAATAAAATCTGTGCGCAACTACAAATGTAAAAAATATATATATGTCGGAGATGAAAGAACACCGGAGTCTGTAATTGAACAATTGTAGTTATTCAATCCGATTGTAATTGTTCGAGAGTTGTGATAATGAGCTTGGGCTCGAGGCGACAGCCAGTCGCCGAATGTGCGTATCTCAACAACCCTCTGGATGAGGATATATACATGGAGCAACCAGAACTCTTTAGAGTTCCAGGTAAAGACAGAACTAAATTTGTGTGTAAGCTCAAAAAGAGCCTGTATGGACTGAAGCAAGCTGGAAGAATGTGGTTTAGACACATCAATAGCATTTTAAGAGGTATGAGTCTGAACCCATGCGTGAGTGGTCCATGCGTGTATGTGGATGCGTCTAAAAAATTTATTGTAGCTGTGTATGTGGACGACATCCTTGTGTTTGGGACGAATGAGTGGATTGAGATATTCAAAACTAGGATTAAGGACAAATTAGATGTTAGAATGCTAGGTGTAGACACTCAATTTCTGTCCATCCACCTGAGTAAGCCAAACAGCACCACTGTAGTATTCGATCAATCTGTACAGATAGGTCAAATGCTGGATCTGTTTGACATTACTCGTGAGGTTGGGGTGGTGGGAGTGTCGACACCGCTAGCTAGAGAATGTGAGGCTGGTTTTGATATTGAACGTGATGAGCCTTTCGACAGTAAATTATATGAACAAGCTGTGGGGCACATAATGTATGTAGCTACTGTAAGTCGTCCTGATGTTGCGCGTGCAATAGGGAAACTAAGCCAAAGATGCGCGAATCCGACTGTATCCGATTGGAAAGCAGTGAAGCGGGTATTCAGATATTTACTAAAGACCAAAGACTTGAAGTTAGTATACCAAAGGACCGGGCAACCTCTGAAGGTGTTTTGCGACTCGGATTTTGCGGGTTGTACGGTAGACAGGAAATCCAGGAGCGGGTATGTGTTCATACTCGCTGGTGGTGCGATATCCTGGCTATCCAAAAAACAACCGATTATAGCTCAATCGACGTGCGACGCGGAATTTGTGGCAATGCAGGAAGCAGCAAGGGAAACAGTGTGGATTTCTTTACTGTTAAAGGAATTGGGTCAACTGTCGTATTGCCCTCGCCCCTGCAAGATATTCTGCGATAATATCGGAGCTATTTCATGGTCAAAGGACGAAATAGTTGCTGAGAGTTCTAAGCACGTCCAAGTGCGTTACTTTTACGTTAAGAACTGCGTATCGAGGGGGATACTAGATTATACTTATGTACCTAGTCCTGAGAATGTGGCTGACATTCTCACCAAAGGCCTAAATAGGATTAAGACTCAGCAATTTACCAAAGCTATGGGGCTTGTAGAAACTAGCGATCAAAGGGGAGTGTTGAGAAATGTTAAGTTGGTACGATCGCTGCTTACTACAAGCTAAGTTGGTACGACTTCTAACGACGCTCTTTTGTCTTAGAAGTCGACCACGTTGTTCTATTGACTTGGAGATTCCTGTGTGGTAAGACGTGTTATAAGACTGAAATATATTGGAGAAAACGAATCTAAGTGAATCGTTATTTTATAAACCCAAAACCTTATTAAATAACAATCAAAGCCATGTGTCCTGGGTTTTGGTTATGGTGTATGCAAATTCGTCGGGCGGTAAGTTTGCCAAGCTTAAAGCGTTCTCTATTAGTTTCTTCTGTGTGGTGTATCTTTGCGTCAGTGTATCATGGTATAATGTTTTCATTTCTCGAGTTTATCAGAAATAGGAATAACCTTTTATAGAAAAAGAAAATTTTATATTTATATATATTATATTTTTTTCTTTCCTTTTTTTTCTTCTTTTTTTTTCTTCTTCCCCTTTTTCTTTTTTTTTGTTTTTTTTTTTATTGTTAATACCTTTGTTTTATTTTAGGTTTTACGTACTTGTTATCAGTGAAAATAAATATTATGAATACTACTTGGATTGGAATTATATACATATATGCGTACAAAATCCATTTCTACATGTTAGATATAATAATATAACAATACTACGTAGATTAATACATAATAAAATATCCTTTTACTCCGGTTATATTTATTACTAACTCTCAATTAATCTATCTTAATTATTTTCTAACCGCTTTCTATATTTATCAGCTATTTTATTTCTTCTTGTTAATCTGCGAAATCTATGCATGTACACTTCCTTGTATGGTGATTGATTGTTCACGAGGTAAGTTGCACTTTCACTGTTTTCGTTATTCGTTGAACTAACACGTTTTACATTCAAACAGTAATTGGAACACTCGTAATAAACTTCTTTTCTTTTTCCAAGTTTCCGCTATCTGTGTCATTCGACGAACAGTGCCACGCCTCCACAGCACCGTTATAACATTTAGCGATGCTGCTCTTTGCATTAAGGCAATTGAAGTTAATTCGTTCGTTTATTTTCAGCTGGTACATGGTGTTCCGCAAGCAGGGAGCCATAACCTATTTTGCATGTAGACCTTCTTGTATGATGATTACTTGTTTACAAGGTAACTTTCACTTCCCCTCTTTTAATTATTTATTGAATCGACATGTTGTATATTCAAACAATAATTGGAGTACACATAATAATTTTCCCTTTTTCTTTTTAGGTTTTCGCTATCTGTATTATTCGACGAACAGTGTTACACCTCCTTTTGATTTATCCATAATATAATTATAACATTTAGTAACCTTGTATTTTGCTCTGAGACAACTGAAACTAATTTATTCACTTATTTTAGGTAGCTGTCATACATTGTGTTCCACGAACAACGATCCATAACCTATACTTGCACGTACACTTTCTTGTATGTTGATCACTTGTTCACAAGGTAACTTTCACTTTCACTAGTTAATTGTTCATTGAGTTAACACGTTTTATATTTAAGCAATAATTGACACACGTATAATAATTTTCCTTTTTCCTTTTAGGTGTTCGATATCTGTATTATTCGACGAACAGCACTATAACATATACTACCGCACTACGTTGCCCACTGAAATCGCTTTATTCATTGCTTATTTCGATTATGCGCTAGTTTTAACTTGTTTAAATGCACCTTTCGCGGAATCCCTTTTACTTCGATCTTGACGTTTTGGTTCTGCAAGATTTCTAGCACTTTGTATGGTCCAGTATATTGATCGGAGAATTTTCCTTTACTGGGTTCTTTTAGTAAATATATCGAATCTCCTACTTTAAAATCTTGGGGGTTGATTCGTCGGTCGTAATATTCTTTTGATCTTAGTTTGGATTTTATCAAATTTTCTCTTGCCATTCGTTGTACGGTGTTAATTTTATCGAACAGATCTTCGAGATATTCTGCGTAAGTTGGTTCCATGTTCTCTTCGATTATTACTTCACCAGTAGGTTCTCTGGCTAGATGTCCAAAAACTAATTCGTGCGGGGAGAATTTCGTTCCTTCGTGTACAGAGGTATTATAGGAAAACATAGCTAATTCTACCCATTCGTCCCAATTTTTGGAATTTTCAATGTATAATTTGAGATATTCTATCAGCACGTGGTGAGATCTTTCGATTGAACCGTTACTTTGTGGATGATATGCCGTCGTGGTATATTGTTTGATGCGGAATCTCTTTGCTACTTTCTTCATTAGTGAGGATGTAAAGTTCGTTCCTTGATCAGTGAGAATAGCTCTCGGTGACCCGAAACGACAAATAAATCGCTTTACAAAAACGTCCGCTATCTCCGCTGAAGAGATTCCTCCTAGTGGAATCCCAATTGAGTATTTTGTTAATAAGTCTTGGATAGTTGATATATATTCGTTTCCCTTTTGGGTTTTTGGTAATGGACCTATAATATCCATACTAACCTTATCGAACGCTTTACCTGGTGTGTCTGTAAGTACCATTGGTTGCTTTGCTTTTATTCTTGTGAGTTTCTTCAATTGGCATTCCTTACATGTTATTACGTAATCTTGAATTTCCTTTTTCATATTTTCCCAATAGTAATGTTGTCGTATTCTTTGATAAGTTTTTGTTATTCCTTTGTGTCCTGCTACGCTTGATTCATGTTTTTCTCGTATTATGTTGTTCCGCGCTTCCACAGATGGGGTAATTACTTCCCCAGTGCAAATGGTGATGGTTAAGGTTTTTTCCATAAATATTTCCTTTAATTTTCTGATTGTATATCGCCAGGGTATTTCCTCCAAGTTTCCTTTGCTAATGCTGAACGAAGTTAACTGTTTTTCATTTACTGCGTCTAATAGAGATCTTAGCGAGTTTAATAAATTTTCTGGTGTTATTGGAATATTTCTATTTTCCTTTATCGGTAGGAATACAATGTATTTTCCAGAATCGTAATTCAATCTTGCTTTTTCTAACATTAAATCTTCATAACGAGGTAATTTTCCCGTTTCCTTCATTTCTAAGGCTCCTTTATCTATCGGATTGCCATGTATATCTATAAATACTACTTTATGGTCATTTACTCTCGCAATTGAGTCTCGGGTTTCTGAAATTCTTAGTTCCGCAATTATCGTAGGTCTCGTGTCCTTTTCTCGTTGTTGAATTAGTTCTGGAATTACAGTGGAGGTCTCTTTTTCGCTTGTTGTATCCGTGCCTTCTTTTTCTCGATTGGTTATTTCTCTATCTGTACTTACATCGATTTCTGCTAATGCTTGGTCTAAATATTTTATGGGGGTTTCTTCTATTGTAAAATGTTTTCGGTTAAAACCCTTTCCTTGATTTTTAGAATCACTGGATTGAGGCAAGACGTGTGGTTTAGCTTCGAATATGGGAGAGTCTTCGGTTGACGTATCTATTTCGAATCTTTTTGAGACAGGATAGCGAATCGGTGAGACTTCCTCTCTCTTTCTGATTGGTAAACAAACTTCCGGAGGGTTCCTAGATAATGCGTCTGCGTTTGCGTTCGCCCTGCCTTCTTTGTATACAATATCAAATTCGAAGTCCGATAACTTTAATTTCCATTTCCAAATTCTTGAAGTAGGATCTTTGATAGAATGCATCCACACTAAAGGTTTATGATCGGTTACGATGGTAAACTTTCTTCCGTAAAGATACGGTCGGAAGTGCATTGCGCTGTAAACAATTGCCAGACACTCCTTTTCAATGGTAGAGTAGTTTTGTTCGGCGGGATTTAATAGCCTTGAGGCATACGCAATCGGCAAATCCTTTCCGATTGGCCCTTGACTCAGTACACCGCTTATTGCATATCCTGATGCGTCTGTAGTAAGGTTAAAGGGTTTAGAAAAGTCTGGATATTGCAGGATGGGTTTCGTCACTAACGCTGTCTTTAAATTATTGAATGCGTTTTCTTGATTTTCTGTCCATTTAAAGGGAGTGTCTTTCTTTAATAGTTGTGTCAATGGTTTCGCGACCTTGGGGAAATCGGGGTATAAATCTTCTGTAATATCCTGCTAGTCCCAGAAATTGTTTGATATTTTTCGCCCTCTTTGGTCGTGGAAATTTTGATACGGCTTCGACTTTCTTTGGGTCGGGTTTCACGCCATCCTCACTAATTATATGTCCTAAATAATTCACCTCGTGTCGTAAAAATTCGCACTTATCAGGTTGTAATCGTAATTTTGCTTTCCTCAGTCTTTCCATTAATTTATTAAATTTAATTTCGTGTTCTTGGAGAGACGTGGAATAAATCGCTATGTCATCCAGATAGACGAATAGTTCTATTCCTTGCAGACCAGATAATATTGAATTCATCAAACGTTGAAATGTTGCTGGGGCATCTTTTAATCCAAAGGGCATTCTTTTGAATTGAAAATGCCCGTATGGTGTCGAAAATGCAGTTTTGTGGGCATCTTCCTGTGACATACAGATCTGGTGAAAGCCCGATGCCAAGTCAAACGTGGAAAAATATTTTGCACTTCCTAATTGATCCAATATTTCTGTAATGTTGGGTAGTGGGAAGGCATCGCCAATCGTTTTATCGTTCAATTTTCTATAATCGATGACTAATCTCCAGCGCTTATTTCCTTGCGAATCGGGTTTTTGGGCACAATCCATAACGGGGAGTTATATGGAGATATTGATGGTTCCACTACGTCCGTATCTAGTAGTTCTTGGACCTGTCGATTTATTTCTTCTCGATGTATTGGTGGATATCGATACTGTTTAGTATTGATGGGTATATTATCCGTTGTAATTATCCTATGTTCCAGAACTTCGGTTGCTTCCAATGTATCTCCTGGAATATGAAACCTATCTTGATTATTACGAATCAATTTTCTAGCATTTTCCTTTTCTTCTTCGTTCAAATGTTCGAGTCGTAGTAACTCATTTATTTTATCGTATCTACTTTCCTCCGATCTTAGAACTGTATTGCACGCTGTCCTAGGAAGCGGGGGGCGGGGGGGGGGGGGGGATTTTCAAATTCTTTAATTACCATCGTTGGTGTTGTAAATACGTAATCTCTCGAAGTAGTATTTATTACTCTTATGTAACCTTTTCCTTTATGATTCCTCACAACTGCATTACCAACATAGATTCCCTTGTTCGGCTCGATTCTTGGAATAAATCCCTCTTTTATCTCTGGATTAGCGATATTAATCGAACACGTTATTGAACTTCGCTTCGGTATAATTATTTTTTCTTTAGTATCGAAGGGAATATAAATATTTCCCCATCTGATATGTTTTCCCTCATAATCTAAACGAGCCTTACAACCTGCAAAAAATTCGGATCCTAGGATTCCGTCTTGATCGATTAGCAATGAATCATCGACTACATGAAAAACAACCGGATGGCCCGCAACCTGTATTACCGTCTGCCCTAAGAAGACCAGGCTCGTTGCCGTAATTCCTCGCACTTCGATTGATTCCTTTTCGTCGATGATGGCTGAATCGAGTATAGCAGGTTTCTTGATAATGTTGATTTCCGATCCAGAGTCTAATAATAAACTCGTCTTAGTCTTTAGATCTGGGGAAACTATTCGTGCAGTTGGGGTCGTTGGGGAATCGTTAAATTTTATTGAAATAATTCGGAGAGGTCGCCTTCCGAATCTGAATTCAACTCCTGATGATTTTCCTTCGCCGGTTGCTTGTGCTTCACTCTTTTCCTTTTGCCTTGAGATTCTGGATTCTCTGTCTGTGACCTCGTTTGGTTGTGGGATGACTCCCCCACAATATTTAGTGGTTGTTCGTTCGATCTTATGATCGGCATTGCGTTCGCTCTGTCTCTCGTTATGGGTGGTGGAGTCGATCTCGCGGGGGTGGCTGTCCTTGTTGTGTTTGTTGCCGTCGGCGCCGGTCGCCTGGTTGCCGCCTGTACTCTTGGGCGATTCGGCGTATCGTTCCTTCGTGGCTCGCCCCATTCTCCCGAAGGACGTGTTTGGTTTCCCGATGGTCTCGAAGCATAGGGTACGATTAATCCGGCATCTACTCGGGCTTTAAATTTGTAACAGTCTTTCACTAGATGCCCGGGTTTTTTGCAATAGTTTCACGTGATATTTTGTCTTGTAGAATTCAAAAAATTCTGCGATGGAGGTAGCGATCTTCGATCTTGGCGGTTGTTCCTGATATTGTTGTTAGTGTTCGAAGGATGTGCGTTGTCGCGTCTGTAATAGTTCGAGGGTGTCGGTCGTTGGGGTCGCGTTCTATCGGTTATTTGTTTCAATTCGTGTGTTGCTTTGACGGCTTGACGATACGCATCTTCTAAAGTATGGTACCCTGCTATTTTTACTCGCACATATACCTCGTTCGGAAGTCCTTTAACGAAAGCTTCTTTCGTTTCCCAATCTATAGTATCTTGGATATCGGGGGATATGATGCCGTAGTCGCCTCTTTCTCCGTCCATTATTGCCAATCTAAGATTTCTAACGCGATCCATATAATGTAATATGTCTTCCCCGGGTCGTTGAAATATCGTTCCTAATTCCCCTTTATATTCGTTAAGAAATTTCTTTGGGCCGAATAGATCCTTTAATTTGTTTCCGAAATCGTTTAGACTCATTAATTCTGTGTCTTCGATGGCGAGGAGCGCGTGTCCACGGAGCTTATTTACTAACAATTTTACCAATTGAGGTTCTTGATATCTGGGAATCATATTTCGCGCGCGCTCACAAGCTCTTAAAAAGTGGAATACCGATGGTCGATATCCGTCAAACACTGGCACCGATTCGATCGCATCTTTTAGCTTAATTGGCTGGGTATGTCCACTCGGCTGGACCGTCTCTTGTTGCGTTGTCGGCGGCGATACGGGTGTTTTAGGTTCTTGTTTTGTTTTAAGTTCGAATAAGCCGCTTTGTAATTCGGCGAGTTTTGCACTCATATCGCGAAAGTTCGCATCCCATGCTTTAAGCTTTTCCGACAATGTCAAAACCATTTCTTCGTCCAACGATTCCACTACACTCGCCATTGTTTCTTAAATATTTGTTAAATATATATATTAATCAAGATAGACTAACTAAATATTAACGACAAGACATGACTGAACTCGGTGCAAAGGAATAAAGTTATGCTACACGAAATAACTGGTAACACAATACACAAAACATTAACTAAATTAAACGAGACTTACATAAATGCAAGTCACGTATAATCGAAACAATGACTATTGAAATTCGGTAACAATACAATCCACGCTATCGCATTAAAGTAGCACACGGTATTGACACACACAATATCATGAAACACAAAACAATATTACAAAACACTTCTAAATAAAATTATAGTGATTAACAATTAATTAGTTATTTCAACAACACGTTACTGTTGACATTAAACCAACGCCATACCAAAGAGACACGCGAGCGACCATGTTGAAAAATTCGTCGCGCGCACATACAAATAACAGCCAATGCAATACAATACAGCATCATAATAGCAATGTTAGGTACTAATAAAAAAAAAAAAAAAAAAAAAACAAGAAAAAGGGGGAGAGAGTTAAGGAAACTATATATAATAAATAACAACTAACATAATTATAACATATTATACATATTATATTATATACAGGGATACAGTATTCGTACAAAGGAACAGATCCAAACGAAAATTATATATATAAAAAAATAAATAAATAGTATATATATGTAATATCGTGATATAATATATTTACAAGGAATGGATGATACAGATGTTAATCGGACAGAAAAAGACGATTGTTGTTCAACCTGAACTATTCACACCAAACGTACAGAAAACAGCACAACTAAATAATTAGATAACGACTCGACTTTCACCAAATGCAATCAACACTCTCTCGGCAACGCCACTCGCAAACTCCGTTTGTTGATTCCTTTTCTCCCGTCCCTTGGCAACCGCTCGTGGCCAAGATCACGTAGGTCTCCTCTTTCCAAAACTACGCGATCAAAAACAATCGCCTCGGCTCTCGCGACATTCCACGCGGTTCACCCGCCAACTCCCAGGCCTCTCACTCACGATACTACACTCTGTCATCCTGCAATAACATCTGCCCTCAGATGTTGCCTTCTATCTCTCTGTCATCAGATGCGTCACTTTCGGCGTTTATGACCCAAGGTTTCATAAAATCAGCAGTAGTTGATGACCGTTTTGGCCCCTCATGCTCTCCTACCTTCTCCACAATGTAGCGATCATTCCGCATTGCTCGCACTATCCGGTACGGACCCAAAAATCTTCCTCCCAGTTTTAATCCTGGGCCAAACTGCGTTCTCTTTATGGCCACCAACTCTCCACTTAGGTACTGTTTCGCACCTTTTCTTCTTTTGTTGTAGTGCCTCCGATTTTCCTCTTGAGTAGCAGCAATTTTCTTTTTCGCGTCCTCACGCAGTTCACGACGTTGCTCTTCGAATTCCACCACCCATTCTTCTTCAACCAATTTTCGGATCTGTGGGTCTTCTTTAGTTTGCATCTCGACCCCGACAAGTAGCTGGAAAGGAGTTTTTCCCGTGCTCCTGTTTAATGTAAAATTCAGGTATTTCTGTACTTGGTCGACATGTTTATACCAATCATCGGGTTTAGGGGCAGTCAGTTTACTTAGTAAAGGTATGAGTGTCCTGTTTACCCTCTCTACCTGCCCGTTCCCCCTCGGCGCCCCCGTCGTGACTAATAAATGCTTTATATTTTCTTCTTCGCAATACTCTTGGAACGCGTTGGATGTGAACGCTGTTCCCCGATCAGAGATAATTCGTCGTGGGTTCCCAAAAACAGCCGCTTGCTTCTTCAGTCGATCGATAACATCCGCGGTATCAGTAGATCTAGTAGGATAAAGCCACGTAAACTTCGTGAACGCATCCACTACTACAAAGATGTGTGCGTATCTTTTCTTTGTAGCTGTCATAGGGCCCGCATGGTCAATATGGTAAGTGTCTAACGGTGTGTCACCTTTGTCTAACGGATTTAGATATCCCTCTTGCTTGCCCAATTTTTGTTCGGCTAGGATACAATCGAGACAGTTAGATACCACATGCTCGACCTTTTCACGTAGCCCCTTAAACCAAAAGTCCTTCTTGACTATAGCTTCTGTTTTGGTGACCCCAAAATGCCCACGCTCGTGCGCCTGCCTGACTACCTGAACCTGCATAGCCTTCGGTACTACTATTAACACATCATCCTTACACTCTTTATACAAAATATTGTTCCTTATTACATACCCATCGACCTGATTGCACGTTGCGGCGTCTAAAATCCTACGGACTTCAACGTCCTTGTTCTGTGCACTTCTCAACCGTGCAATCAGCCCGTCTTCACTTTCCGTTACATACATAGTGCTCGGCAGGGGGTTTCTACTCAGAGCATCCACATGCTGCATGCTTTTACCTGGCCTATGACACACCTGATACTTAAACTCGTCTAGTAACAAGGCCCATCTGGCTACACGCGCACACAAATCTTTCTTTTTCATTGTCATAGCAAACGCTTGGCAATCCGTGACGATAGTAAACGGCATACCTAACAGATATATTCTAAACTTGTTCAACGCTTTTACAATTGCTAGTACTTCCAGTTCGTAACTGGTGTACTTTGCCTCGGCGGGAGTTGTTTTTCCGCTGGCAAAGTAGACCGGATGGAATTTTCCATCGTCCAGATCTAGTTGCGTTAAAATTGCTCCGTAACCCTCTGCGGACGCGTCTGTATGCAACTCAGTCTCCGCGCCCATTCTATACAACTTTAACACTGGTTCGTTGACAAGCGCTGTTTTCAAGATTTCAAAGGCCTCTACTTCTCGATCGCCGAACTGAAATTTTACCTCCTTTTTCAACAAATCCGTCAAAGGCTTAGCAATCTTCGCGTATCCCCTAATAAATTTTCGAAAGTACCCCGTAAGTCCCAAAAAACTCTGAACCTTTTTAACAGATGTTGGCTTGGGAAAGTTTGCTACTGCCCTAGTTTTATGTGTAGACGGCCTTATGGTATTTTTTGAGACTATATACCCCAAATATTCAATTTCCTGCTGCAGAAAACGACATTTTCCCCAGTTTATAATTAGCCCATACTGCTCAGCTAACTCTATGACCATTTGCAAACGTTCCCACGCCTCCTCTAAATTCTTTGCAAGAATAATAATGTCATCCATATACACGATAACAATACCTTTACCTACTAGTTCCTTAAAGATCATCGAAATATACTTCTGAAACACAATGGGTGAAATCTTTAAACCAAACGGCAACTTCAAAAATTCATATTGCCCCGATGGCGTAACGAAAGATGTATATTTTCGGCTGTCTTTGTCTAAACACACGTGAAAAAAACCATTCTTTAAATCCAACGTTGTGAAAAACTGAGTACCTTGCAATGCATCTAAAATATCATCAATTAAAGGCAATGGGAAATGTGGACACTCAATAAGTTCATTAAGCTCGCGAAAATCAACACAGACTCTGATAGAACCATCTTTCTTTCTAACTACAACTATGGGACTTGCATATTCTGAGTTTGACGGTTTTATTGTACCTTCATTTGTCCATAATTCCATCAACTCGTCCACCTCTTTTTTCTCCGAAGGCGCCAATCTTCGCGGCCTTCGAACCACAGGTTTGTCACTCTTTAAAACGATTTTTGCCGTTATCCCAACGTCCCGCTTTTTCTCCGGCCTATACCCCCTAACGATATCGCGAATCGCTTCACGATAATGCGGTTCCCGTACGTGTGTTAGGTCTGTTTCGTCGGTCTGTTCTACCACGTTAACTCTAAACACATCCGGCACGTCTTTGTTAGTCTGTTCGTCAAGCCGCAAGAAAGTCACTTCGCCTCGTTTAACCCGTAACTCTACCTGATCCAGAAAATCAGTGCCTAACAACAGGCCGTGCTTCGTCAATATTTTGTTTGAAACAACGTGCAAAGTGATTGGCAGTTTACACCCATCAACCGTCATTACCTTGGTGAATTCACCCCAGGTCTCATTGCCAGCGGAACCAACACCGTCGAACTTAAGCGTGCATTTACCTAGGGGTGGTGACCCTAACCTCGCATACTCGTCTGATCGAATGAACGTGAGATCACTACCCGTATCCACTAGTGCCACAAACCTACAATCATCTATCGCCACTTCCTTCACATACTTCCCCTTTTCGGATCTTGACACTACGCAAGTCTCTTTCGGTCGTGCCGTACACCTCGCTGCAATATGTCCAAATCCGCTGCACTCGGAACACCTAACACCTTCTCCCCTCTCCGGACACTTAACACTTAGATGATCCTCACTACCGCAAATGAAGCATCTTCTTTTCTTCATTGCATCTACAGATTGACTGGGCTTCCCGTTCTTCTGGGTTTTAGCCGGCTTCACAATCGACTTTATTCTGCGACTCTTCTGCTCTTCGTACATCACTAACCTCTTCCTCAACTCTTTGATTGATGTAGCGCCGTACAATATAGCCTTATTGTTCTCGTCGTCTATTATTCCATCCACGATGTATTCCACCTTTGCTTCCTCCTCTATGTCCACATGGTTGGCTATTTCGAGCATGCGGTACATGTAAGCCAAACATGCTTCATCACTCTCCTTTTTTGTTTCTTCAAGTTTCTGATGTACTTGCCTACTGTTGACTTTCCTCGAAAATTCTTTCACTAGCCCCCTCTTCAACTCATGCCAAGTCCTGGCATGACACTCGAAGCTCGCAAATATTTTCGCTGATCCCTTCAGCAGCTTCCTCGCGTAGACTGCCTTCTGCCCATCCGACCACATGCACGTATCAGCGACTTCCTCGAACGACTCGAACCATCGTTCGACATTTTCACCTTTGTTGCCACTAAACGACTCTAATGCATCTTCGACGTCTCTAAAACTCAGTGTCGAACCAACACATGCCCTTCGACAATATTCATCACGGTCCTGATACACCCTTCGCGTACCTCTCTTGTATCCTCTTGCGTCTTTTTTGTCATCTTCATACTCACTTTCGTCGTCGCTTTCTTCTTCCGACGATATGTCATTACCATCCATGGCCGCTTGTAGCCGTGCGCGTAATTCTACTTTTCTTCCCGTCGTTTTTAAACCCAAACTAGCGAGGCGCTCCTTCAACTCCTTCGTATTCATTTTCTCAAAATTTTCATCTTCGTTACAATCACGCTCAGCTCTCTGTACATTTCCTAAATCTCGTTGACCGGTTAGCTCTTCACCGCCCGTCGATCCCTTAGGATACGATTGTCCAGCCCTACACGCCCGATTCAGCCTTGCAATCAGCACTGACCTCGCACCAGATATAGGGAGGTTCATTCGTGCGAGCTTACTCCTCAGCTCCTCCAGCGTCGAACCCTCTTCACCCGACAATCGTTCGTCCCCAACGTTTGCCATTTTTCACACTACACAAACTTAAACAGTCAACGATATCGTCTTTTATCGCACCGCATACCGGTAAATTCACAACTAGCTCGAATAGCTCTGTTAAACCGTTTCGTTTTCTGTCTTGTCCAATCCCGGACGAGCCCCCAAAAATGTAATATCGTGATATAATATATTTACAAGGAATGGGTGATACAGATGTTAATCGGACAGAAAAAGACGATTGTTGTTCAACCTGAACTATTCACACCAAACGTACAGAAAACAGCACAACTAAATAATCAGATAACGACTCGACTTTCACAAAATGCAATCAACACTCTCTCGGCAACGCCACTCGCAAACTCCGTTTGTTGATTCCTTTTCTCCCGTCCCTTGGCAATCGCTCGTGGCCAAGATCACGTAGGTCTCCTCTTTCCAAAACTACGCGATCAAAAACAAACGCCTCGGCTCTCGCGACATTCCACGCGGTTCACCCGCCAACTCCCAGGCCTCTCACTCACGATACTACATATATACATTAACTATTTTTATATGTGTGTACAGAACTGATGGCGAACTCATCAACCATTTTCTGAACGACGGATGGAAGAACATGAATAGCAATCCACACAGTGGAACTGTAAAGTATTTGTACGCCACTCACGAAACCAAACACTGATGCTATCCACCTGTAAACAAACAACATTTATAACTATGCATATAATTTTCACTTATGTTCATCACTATATATATATATACACGCATGTTGTAAAGTAGGCGATATTTATAACATTCACTTCCATTGATAATGCAAGTGACTCATAAAAATAAGCCGTCATATTTACCATTGCACGCGCATATATGTATATATACTCGAAAACAAGGTACATTTGTGATATTTATTCCTATTGATGATATATACTTATATATTTATAACAATAAAACAAATCTCATTTATACTACTTACCAATACGTACGCATATATGTATATAATTACAATCCAAGTAGTATTCATAATATTTATTTTCACTGATAACAAGTACGTAAAACCTAAAATAAAACAAAGGTTTTAACAATAAAAAAAAACAAAAAAAAAAAAAGAAAAAGGGGAAGAAGAAAAAAGGAAAGAAGAAAAATATAACATTGTTAGGGAAGTGATACATTTACATTGTACATGAGAGTGTGTGTGTAAGGGCCAGAGGGCGTCAAGGTCTTAGTGGAGACAAAAGACTGTTGCCAGATGTTAGAAGAATCTAGGATAGTCGGTTGGCGACCAGCGTGCGTGCAAGACGTTCTTCAGAGAGTAATATAGATGTATAACTGTTGTGTGGGAAATGTAGGCAATAATTTGTATTCCCATATCCTCGAATTTCCTTAACAAATATATATAAATATAAAATTTTCTTTTTCTATAAAAGGTTATTCCTATTTCTGATAAATTCGAGAAATGAAAACATTATACCATGATACACTGACACAAAGATACACCACACAGAAGAAACTAATAGAGAACGCTTTAAGCTTGGCAAACTTACCGCCCGACGAATTTGCGTACACCATAACCAAAACCCAGGACACATGGCTTTGATCGCAGGAGAAGCGGTCCATATAGTCAAATGCATTCCGGTACAAGTAAAGGTACGACATACAACAAAATGCTACTCGGAACTACCCGTTTGGCAAAGGAATCGCACCACAGGAACTCCGCCCGGACGTGCGCCAAACGTGGCGATATTCAGCACCATCGTCGTTGGCCACGAGCGGAATGTATACCCAAAAGACCTCGATGCACTACGGGACCACGTCATGTTCCCGGCAGAAAATCTGCAGTCTTGAACGCATTGGCCAGAGGAGCAACAGGAAAAACAATCGTCCCTGGAACAGTAAACATCCTGGGAATGATGGACAAAACACATTAACGACAATAGCGAAAAATACCGTATCAAGCTTATGGACTGGTTTTATGGAATTTGGAACTGTCAGTGCAGCAATATTTGGAATACTCGCAATATTTAAACTAATCAAGACAATAA
Organism: Bombus vancouverensis nearcticus; assembly: GCF_051014615.1. Lineage (NCBI taxonomy): Eukaryota > Metazoa > Arthropoda > Insecta > Hymenoptera > Apidae > Bombus > Bombus vancouverensis. Next base: position 294,213 of record NW_027468947.1, read on the forward strand.
TATATATAGCCGCACACGGATACCAGTTACGTGAAACTTACGAATGCGGAATCGCCCTATTAGGAGCAATATGCGGCTCAGTCACCCACCCGCTACTATACCTCAAAAGAAGACGAAATATCGATGATCAAACAGCACAACCTCAAGGGATATCGATAACACCGGTAGTCACTCAACTACCAACGACATCTACGTCCGCCTTGAGCGAACTCAGAGATACCATCAGTCAAATTTCCTTTGGAAATTTGAACTCCAAGGGCGGGGATGTCACGTCCCGCGCTCCGCACGCGCCGTAACAAGAACAAGAAAACCATTCTATACAAAACACGCGAATAAGGATTTGAATGCACAAAGGAACACACGGCACTACGAAACGAAAGGAAGGATTAACAAAACGAGGGCGATTAACGGATCCAACCAATAAACAAAATACATATACACACAATTCTAAATAAACCAGGAAATAAGAATAACTACAAAAGGGGAAAATAATTGAAACGCCAGGAATATATATATATATATATATATATATAAATATATTTCAATCAATCAATTTGGAGAGTTACATATAAGTATAAACATATATGCCGAACATGTAATAACCTAGTAAATATTAGAGACAGTGCTTCCAATACTATGCAATAAATACAATATTATCAATTTATGAAATATAAGTATACATGAAGTCAAAAACTAATAGTTTAACGAATACATAAAACATACAATATTGTATTATTAAAGAAATGAAGGTTACATTGTCAGAAATATATATATGTGTGCGAATTCTATCAAACCGATAATCTAAGATACATACCTAAACTAGCCTACATTCCGGTAAAGAATTATAAAATAAGAACTATATTACGGAACATGCATGTCTATATATAAATATATAAATTATATTCTAAACTAAACTACTATTAATGTATGCGCATTCTACATTATTGATTCAAATCGATAATCTAAGATACATACTTAAAACTAGCCTACATTCCGGTAAAGGATAAATAAATAATTGACATTTCATTTCGTATGAATACTACACTGCCAGGAGAAATATGCATATGAATACGTATATATATATATATATATATATATATATATATATATATATATATATATGTATGTGGGCGCGTATGTTTTATATTATCGAATACTCTATAAAATAAACTACTCAAAACAATAAATAACGCAATGAATTACAAAACATTAGCCATATTAAAATGACACACAACATAAATATATATATATATATATATATATATATATATATATATATATATATATATATACGTATATTCACACGAACAATACTTTTGTCACTTTAAAACAATATTAATAAATAAATGTTCTAATTGCGGTAGAATAAGGAAAAACGAGCGGCAGACGGAAAATTACTTCGATATCAAGCAGAACTAAAGACCCTTCACTATAACTTTACTGATGACATTTATGAGCAGCCATGTTAGATTTACACGCGTATGGCGACAGGAATATTAGGGATTAATGGAAGTCAGTCGCGAGAAATAAATCATGAAAACACATTGTTAACACTTTTCTTTAATAAAATCTGTGCGCAACTACAAATGTAAAAAATATATATATGTCGGAGATGAAAGAACACCGGAGTCTGTAATTGAACAATTGTAGTTATTCAATCCGATTGTAATTGTTCGAGAGTTGTGATAATGAGCTTGGGCTCGAGGCGACAGCCAGTCGCCGAATGTGCGTATCTCAACAACCCTCTGGATGAGGATATATACATGGAGCAACCAGAACTCTTTAGAGTTCCAGGTAAAGACAGAACTAAATTTGTGTGTAAGCTCAAAAAGAGCCTGTATGGACTGAAGCAAGCTGGAAGAATGTGGTTTAGACACATCAATAGCATTTTAAGAGGTATGAGTCTGAACCCATGCGTGAGTGGTCCATGCGTGTATGTGGATGCGTCTAAAAAATTTATTGTAGCTGTGTATGTGGACGACATCCTTGTGTTTGGGACGAATGAGTGGATTGAGATATTCAAAACTAGGATTAAGGACAAATTAGATGTTAGAATGCTAGGTGTAGACACTCAATTTCTGTCCATCCACCTGAGTAAGCCAAACAGCACCACTGTAGTATTCGATCAATCTGTACAGATAGGTCAAATGCTGGATCTGTTTGACATTACTCGTGAGGTTGGGGTGGTGGGAGTGTCGACACCGCTAGCTAGAGAATGTGAGGCTGGTTTTGATATTGAACGTGATGAGCCTTTCGACAGTAAATTATATGAACAAGCTGTGGGGCACATAATGTATGTAGCTACTGTAAGTCGTCCTGATGTTGCGTGTGCAATAGGGAAACTAAGCCAAAGATGCGCGAATCCGACTGTATCCGATTGGAAAGCAGTGAAGCGGGTATTCAGATATTTACTAAAGACCAAAGACTTGAAGTTAGTATACCAAAGGACCGGGCAACCTCTGAAGGTGTTTTGCGACTCGGATTTTGCGGGTTGTACGGTAGACAGGAAATCCAGGAGCGGGTATGTGTTCATACTCGCTGGTGGTGCGATATCCTGGCTATCCAAAAAACAACCGATTATAGCTCAATCGACGTGCGACGCGGAATTTGTGGCAATGCAGGAAGCAGCAAGGGAAACAGTGTGGATTTCTTTACTGTTAAAGGAATTGGGTCAACTGTCGTATTGCCCTCGCCCCTGCAAGATATTCTGCGATAATATCGGAGCTATTTCATGGTCAAAGGACGAAATAGTTGCTGAGAGTTCTAAGCACGTCCAAGTGCGTTACTTTTACGTTAAGAACTGCGTATCGAGGGGGATACTAGATTATACTTATGTACCTAGTCCTGAGAATGTGGCTGACATTCTCACCAAAGGCCTAAATAGGATTAAGACTCAGCAATTTACCAAAGCTATGGGGCTTGTAGAAACTAGCGATCAAAGGGGAGTGTTGAGAAATGTTAAGTTGGTACGATCGCTGCTTACTACAAGCTAAGTTGGTACGACTTCTAACGACGCTCTTTTGTCTTAGAAGTCGACCACGTTGTTCTATTGACTTGGAGATTCCTGTGTGGTAAGACGTGTTATAAGACTGAAATATATTGGAGAAAACGAATCTAAGTGAATCGTTATTTTATAAACCCAAAACCTTATTAAATAACAATCAAAGCCATGTGTCCTGGGTTTTGGTTATGGTGTATGCAAATTCGTCGGGCGGTAAGTTTGCCAAGCTTAAAGCGTTCTCTATTAGTTTCTTCTGTGTGGTGTATCTTTGCGTCAGTGTATCATGGTATAATGTTTTCATTTCTCGAGTTTATCAGAAATAGGAATAACCTTTTATAGAAAAAGAAAATTTTATATTTATATATATTATATTTTTTTCTTTCCTTTTTTTTCTTCTTTTTTTTTCTTCTTCCCCTTTTTCTTTTTTTTTGTTTTTTTTTTTATTGTTAATACCTTTGTTTTATTTTAGGTTTTACGTACTTGTTATCAGTGAAAATAAATATTATGAATACTACTTGGATTGGAATTATATACATATATGCGTACAAAATCCATTTCTACATGTTAGATATAATAATATAACAATACTACGTAGATTAATACATAATAAAATATCCTTTTACTCCGGTTATATTTATTACTAACTCTCAATTAATCTATCTTAATTATTTTCTAACCGCTTTCTATATTTATCAGCTATTTTATTTCTTCTTGTTAATCTGCGAAATCTATGCATGTACACTTCCTTGTATGGTGATTGATTGTTCACGAGGTAAGTTGCACTTTCACTGTTTTCGTTATTCGTTGAACTAACACGTTTTACATTCAAACAGTAATTGGAACACTCGTAATAAACTTCTTTTCTTTTTCCAAGTTTCCGCTATCTGTGTCATTCGACGAACAGTGCCACGCCTCCACAGCACCGTTATAACATTTAGCGATGCTGCTCTTTGCATTAAGGCAATTGAAGTTAATTCGTTCGTTTATTTTCAGCTGGTACATGGTGTTCCGCAAGCAGGGAGCCATAACCTATTTTGCATGTAGACCTTCTTGTATGATGATTACTTGTTTACAAGGTAACTTTCACTTCCCCTCTTTTAATTATTTATTGAATCGACATGTTGTATATTCAAACAATAATTGGAGTACACATAATAATTTTCCCTTTTTCTTTGTAGGTTTTCGCTATCTGTATTATTCGACGAACAGTGTTACACCTCCTTTTGATTTATCCATAATATAATTATAACATTTAGTAACCTTGTATTTTGCACCGAGACAACTGAAACTAATTTATTCACTTATTTTAGGTAGCTGTCATACATTGTGTTCCACGAACAACGATCCATAACCTATACTTGCACGTACACTTTCTTGTATGTTGATCACTTGTTCACAAGGTAACTTTCACTTTCACTAGTTAATTGTTCATTGAGTTAACACGTTTTATATTTAAGCAATAATTGACACACGTATAATAATTTTCCTTTTTCCTTTTAGGTGTTCGATATCTGTATTATTCGACGAACAGCACTATAACATATACTACCGCACTACGTTGCCCACTGAAATCGCTTTATTCATTGCTTATTTCGATTATGCGCTAGTTTTAACTTGTTTAAATGCACCGTTCGCGGAATCCCTTTTACTTCGATCTTGACGTTTTGGTTCTGCAAGATTTCTAGCACTTTGTATGGTCCAGTATATTGATCGGAGAATTTTCCTTTACTGGGTTCTTTTAGTAAATATATCGAATCTCCTACTTTAAAATCTTGGGGGTTGATTCGTCGGTCGTAATATTCTTTTGATCTTAGTTTGGATTTTATCAAATTTTCTCTTGCCATTCGTTGTACGGTGTTAATTTTATCGAACAGATCTTCGAGATATTCTGCGTAAGTTGGTTCCATGTTCTCTTCGATTATTACTTCACCAGTAGGTTCTCTGGCTAGATGTCCAAAAACTAATTCGTGCGGGGAGAATTTCGTTCCTTCGTGTACAGAGGTATTATAGGAAAACATAGCTAATTCTACCCATTCGTCCCAATTTTTGGAATTTTCAATGTATAATTTGAGATATTCTATCAGCACGTGGTGAGATCTTTCGATTGAACCGTTACTTTGTGGATGATATGCCGTCGTGGTATATTGTTTGATGCGGAATCTCTTTGCTACTTTCTTCATTAGTGAGGATGTAAAGTTCGTTCCTTGATCAGTGAGAATAGCTCTCGGTGACCCGAAACGACAAATAAATCGCTTTACAAAAACGTCCGCTATCTCCGCTGAAGAGATTCCTCCTAGTGGAATCCCAATTGAGTATTTTGTTAATAAGTCTTGGATAGTTGATATATATTCGTTTCCCTTTTGGGTTTTTGGTAATGGACCTATAATATCCATACTAACCTTATCGAACGCTTTACCTGGTGTGTCTGTAAGTACCATTGGTTGCTTTGCTTTTATTCTTGTGAGTTTCTTCAATTGGCATTCCTTACATGTTATTACGTAATCTTGAATTTCCTTTTTCATATTTTCCCAATAGTAATGTTGTCGTATTCTTTGATAAGTTTTTGTTATTCCTTTGTGTCCTGCTACGCTTGATTCATGTTTTTCTCGTATTATGTTGTTCCGCGCTTCCACAGATGGGGTAATTACTTCCCCAGTGCAAATGGTGATGGTTAAGGTTTTTTCCATAAATATTTCCTTTAATTTTCTGATTGTATATCGCCAGGGTATTTCCTCCAAGTTTCCTTTGCTAATGCTGAACGAAGTTAACTGTTTTTCATTTACTGCG